>NW_025381250.1:0-3261 GCF_016433145.1 Gracilinanus agilis | reverse complement strand
GATAGATAGATAGATAGATAGATAGATAGATAGATAGATAGATAGATAGATGAATTAATGAATTATTATCAAAGTTAGAGATGATGTTAAAACTGAGAGGGGTAGCTAATACACTGGTGACAAAGTGAGAATTCAAAAACATTTTTTAAAGTGAAAACATCAGATTGAAATACATTAAATATTACATTTACTTCTTTTTTTTAATACTTGTAGTATTTTCCCCTTGGCCATTCTGGACTTTGGCTATAATAATTCAGGAATTTCTTTAAGGGGGTAATAGATGGACTCTTTATATTTATGTTTCCCCCTTTCCAAGAAGATTACAACAATTCTCCTTGATAATTTCTTGCAATATGAAGTCTAACCATTTTGGATTTGTTTTTGTTTTTGTTCTTTTGATCAAGGCTTTTGGGTATTCCAATGACTCTTAAATTATCTCTTTAGGATCTATTTTCCCTTTCAGTAGTTGCTCTAATAAGGTATTTCTGATTTTCTTCTATTTTTTTTCAATTTTGTGCACTTGTTTCATTATCTAATGTTGTCTCAGGGAGCCATTATTTTCTGTTTGTCCAATTGCAATTTTTAGAGATCCACTTTTTGAGGTTCTGTACTTCCTTTTTTTATGGATCCATTTTCCTGCTTGAAGTATTGTATATTGTTTTTTAGATTTCTCATTTCCTCTCACATTTTTTCTTTTACCTCTCTTATTATTTGTGGGTTATAGGGGAGCAGAGAGGGGAACTGGAAATACAGTGAAATAACCTGCTCACTCTGAAACGGAGGTAGAGTGCTTGAAGTTGTGGAGCAAAAGAGAGGAAGCCTGCCCAGCCCAGGTCACTTGGCAAGGTCAGGGAAGCAGCAGAGTGGGGACAAGAATAGCCAACAAAGGGGGAATAAGTAGCAAGGGTTGCTGAATACAACTGGACAAAACAGCTACAAACCTCCCCAAAGTAAGTGAATGAGGACACAACAAAGGCAGCCAGTTCTACCATAAATAGCAGAAAAGAGCAAGCTTAGAGTAGTGTATCCTTTACTCTTAGGACAGAGAAGAACCTCAATGGATATATAAGGTAATGGGAGGGGGATAACTAGAAAAATGAGCAAAAATTAGGAAAACAAAACAAAACAAAACAAAGTCCTGACCTTAGAAAATAACTTTAGTGACAGAGAAGAGCAAAATATAAACTCCCAAAAGGACAATAGGTGGAGCCTCAAAGGAAAGTGTGGAAGGATGCCAGACTCTAGAAAAACTTGAAAAGAAATTAGGAAATCAAATAATGAGAAAATTTGCAGAAAAAAATCAGTAGCAAAGGGGAAAAATTAACTAATGAAAACAATTCCATAAGGAATAGATGCTACCAAATGTAAATGGAGGAAAATTCACTGAAGAAAAGTTATTTAAAGAGTAGGATTAGTCAACTGGAAAAGAAAACACAAAAATTCATGGAAGAAAATGATTCCTTAAAAATTAGAATTGGACAAATAGCAACTAATGAAACCATAAGACAGCAGTAAACAATAAAACACAATTTAAATAGTGAAAAAAAATTGAAGAAAATCCAAAATGCCTCACTGAAAAATAACCAACCTAGAAATTAAATTAAAAAGAGACAATCTAAGAATCATTGGAATACCTGAAAGCCATTATCAAAACCAGAGCCTGGACACCATATCATAAAAAATCATCAGGGTAAACTGTCTTGACATCCTTGAACAAGAGAGAAAAATAGAAATCCAGAGAATCCACACACCACCACGTGAAAAGTACTCCAAAATAAAATATCCCAGGACTATTATCACCAAATTCCAGAACTCCCAGGACAAAGAAAAAGGACTATAAGCTGCCAGAAGGAAACAATTCTAATATCAGGGAGCCACAGCCAGGATTACCAAGAATGTAGCAGCTCCTACTTTATTTTTTTTAATATTTTAAATTTTATTTTTTAGAAAAAAATTTTCCATGGTTACATAATTCATGTCCTTACTCTTCCCTTCTCCACCCCCTTTACCCACCCAGATAGCCAAAGTACATTTCCACTTGTTTCTTCATGTGTCATCAATCAAGACCTATTTCCATATTATTGATAATTGGAATAAGGTGGTCGTTTAGAGTCTACATCCCAAATCATGTCCACATCAACCCATGTGTTCAAACAGTTGTTTTTCTTCCGTTTTTCCACTCCTGTACTTCTTTCTCTGAATGTGGGTAGCATTCTTTTCCATAAGTCTCACAGAATTGTCCTGGATCATTGCTTTGCTGCCAGTACAAAAGTCCATTACATTTGATTTTACCCCAGTGTATCAGTCTCCATGTACAATTTTCTCCTGTTTCTGCTCCTTTCACTCTGCATCAATTCCTGGAGGTCATTCCAGTTCACATGGAATTCCTCCAGTTCATCATTCCTTTGAGCACAATAGTATTCCATCACCAACAGATACCACAATTTGTTCAGCCACCTCCCAATTGAAAGGCATACCCTCGTTTTCCAGTTTTTTGCCACCACAAAAAGCATGGCTATAAATATTTTTGTAAACATCCTTTTCCCTATGATCTCTTTGGGGTACAAACCTAGCAATGCTATGGCTAGATCAAAGCGCAGGCAATCTTTTAGCTCTCTTTGGGCATAGTTCCAAATTGCCATCCAGAATGGTTGGATCAGTTAACAACTTCACCAGCAATTCATTAATGCTTCTACTTTAAAGTATTCTAAAATATGGAATATGATTTTCTAAAAGGCAAAGTAAAGGTGGTTCCGGGTTAAGATGGCGGCAGAGTAAAAAGCAGCTCTTAACCTCTCCTGACCAAAACATACAGGACTCCTCAAGGGGACATAAAAACAAGTCCAGATGAATGGAGGGACCATACAACAGGGTACAGCGTGGAAGGTATGTGGAATCGGGACATTTCCATGCTATAAAGGGGTGAAAAAGCTCTTACTAAATCGTGGGCTGAGCAACCATCCCCCTCCAACCCCTCCACACACCACCTATAACACCAAAGCCAGCTAAAAAGAAATAAAGCAAGTTTGGGGCACCCATTGAATCATTGGCAGCTCCAGCGCCTGTTCATGAGAGCAGCAAGATTTAGGACCCCAAAAAGCTAAAGAACGTGCACGGACTTTGAGTGCGGACACAGAGCACAGGCGCGGGTGGAGGTGCAGGTGGAGTCAGACACAGTTGTGAGGAAAGGCTCTGAAAACCTTAGTGGGGAACAAGTGCAGACCGGTATACGACTGTGGAAGCAGCTCCCTGAGACTTGTA
>NW_025381249.1:0-9262 GCF_016433145.1 Gracilinanus agilis | reverse complement strand
ACTAAACTGTCATCAGATTATCAGAGATGATAAAGAGATCTCCACAAGAATTCAGATGGACACTGAAGGGGATGGTTTTACCTTTTAAACTTCAACCCACTTTAAAACTAAACATTTGCTTCTAGAACTGTGTTTCTGTTAGCACAGGAATTTAATTTAGGCTTTAGAAGCCTGAAAGGAAGGGAAAGCATTCACTTGTTTGAATCTAGCCTTTTGTGACAAGAAACCAGACTTGTATTGCTTAGAGATCAGAGCTGTAAATTACTTAACTCAGAACATGAAGGTCATACTGACCCCAGAATGTTTCCAGGGGATCTGAAGATTGATGCAAGAAATTTCCAATTTTCTGAGATAAACATTTTAAGCCACCTTTTTTATTTTTGTTGTTCAGTTGTTTGTTCAGTTATATCTGACTCTCCACCATCTCCTTGGTGGTTTACTTGACAAAGATACTGGAGTGGTTTGCTATTTCCTTCCCCAGTTCATCTGACAAGGAAACTGAGTCAAACAGAATTAAGGGACTTGCCTTGAGTCAAACAGCTTGTAAGTATCTGAGACTGGATTTGAACTCAAGAATATCCTATCTACTCTATCTACTGTGCTACCTAGCTACTCAAGCAATTTATTCCTTATTTGGAAATTCATTTTGTGCAAGCCTATTGGTCAACTGTTTTATGCTTCTTTGTTTGAATTCTATATAATGTATCACTCATAGAGGTTTGGGGAAGCAGACTACTTATACAGCTCTGTCTGATAGCAAATGACTTAATAAACTTCTTTCTAAAGCCTTTTGCTGTTCTGAGTTTGTTTTCCACCAACAATTTGGACAATTTCTGTCACTGGTCCCCTTGAATTCTATGTCTACTAGTAAAATAATAATTACTAATATTTGCATACTTCACAAATATTATTCTCATTTAATTCTTATGCCAGATCTAGGAGGTAAGTGCTATTTTTAATCTTCATTTTACACATGAAGAAAGAGAGTGAGAGAAAAGTTAATCAATTTGTCCAGGATCACCAACTAGTTAAGGTCTTTTTGTCTCCTGGTTCAGTGTTCTAACCAATGTTCCACTTAGATGCCTGCCAGGCTTACTAGGTTGAAGGTTATAAATAGTTTGTTGTCCTTTCATGATTCCAAATTTTTTCCCAATAATTTGAGCCAATTTATAACTCAACTAATGGTATACTAGTATGCTAGTCTTCTTATTGCTATTCCAACACTGTTTCCATCTTCTTATGTTTTCTAACTTAATTGGTAGGAGAAGAAACTTCAGATTTGTTTTAATTGGCATATCTCTTATGTAGGAAAATATAAGAAAGGTCACCAGGGATATTATAAACTAACTAAGGGGTTTGTGGGAACACACTCTGGGATTTAAGAGAGACTAAAACTGAACATTGAAGACTTGTACAGCAAAGCCACTCCCAACTGAAAAATAACAGCCAACTCTGGCCAGAGGCCTTAAATTCAACTGACAAGGTAACAGGATGAAACTGGGTTTATTTAGGAACAACTAAAGGAGGGATAGGAATGTCTACTCTAAAACCTTAACACCTAATAACAAAACCCAAAGGGACAGGGAAGGACTTATTCTACTACACTAATCTAAGTGATCTAAACTAACAGGGCCCAAGGAGCTGTAAATGGAGTCTCTGGGTTTCTGCCTCAAACCTGGAACCTGCCAGGCTTGAGTACAACTAGGGCTTTGTGGCTTTGGGATTCTCACTGCAATCCACTGATGATCTCTGGATGCCAGGAGCTAGGTTGTCTCAGGTACCAAGTAGAGAAGGTTTTCCTTGAAGCACTGTCCACCAGCTCTCAAACTTCTCCTCCTCCCATGGCTCTGCAGATTGGTCCTTTTGCTAGATGCCACACTCAGGATCCCAGAGGAAAAACCAGGAAGTAGAGGTGTCCTTTGCTCTGAGGTCTCCCAGGCTGGCAACAGTTTTTGCCCACCACTAATGGAATCCTCACTCAGGGCACAGACACACTTCCTCCTCCTTCATTCCAACCTGGAATTCCCAGCTCCAGCTCCTTCCTGCTAGGTACATCCTAATCAATACATAATCAATACCTAATCTAATCTTCCTCACAACAGTTTCCCCCCTTTGCACAAAGCCAAAATTACCAAAATTTTGGTATTTGTGCACTACAAACTAAACTAAAATTCTAACCCCAAATAGCAAACAACCTACACTAACTCTATTCTATCTAACACTATCCTATTCTACCCTACACTAGGGATTTCAACAAGGAAAGGTAAAAGGATAAATACATTGAACAGTTACATAGTTCAAAGCATAAAGCAACAAGTAACACTGCAAAATTTCCAACAAAATCAACAAAATCAACAGCAAATATGAAATATCAAACAAAAGTCAAAAGAAACATCAAACATAACTCCTATTCTAATACAGAAATATCCTACCAACTAATAAATGCAAACCATTTTTGAAAAATACATTTTAACACAACATTGCATAAGTCATTACATCAAAATTAAAACAGAACAGTAAACTCCCTTATGCAAATTACATTTGAATGTTTGCAACTCAATTATATCAAAGTATTCACAGGATTTACATTTATACACATACATACACGTGATACATGCATACAATATATACATAATATATACATGTATGATGTGCATGTATACATGTATGTACATGTAATATACATATCAAATATACACATGTACACCCTTTACATATATACAATACTTACACTATAATACAATGTACATTATACACATGCTATTTATACAAATGTTTACATTATTCATGATACGTGATCTGTAACATGTTATATGTTCTTCATGTAATGCAATTTTGTTATGTCTATTGTATCTGCACTGTAATGTACCTTATCTTATCCTCTAACCTAATCTAATACCATATCTATTCCACTAAACCATTCTAAACTAACCCTAAGATATTAGTGTATTAGTCTAGCTATATCTATCTAAATAACTAGCTAATCTTTGTTAGTAACTATCCTTGTTAGTACTTACTTATCCTATAGCTAATTCTAAATTTGTTAGTATTATACATTGTCTCATTCCATAAGGAACACAATGTATCCTAACATGTTTGTGTCTTATGTATCTGATTTGTTATATTGTTTCTTTGCTATATTGTGTTGCAACATGTTACTGATGGACGCATGATACCTACCAAAACTCCAGATCTCCTGCAAAACTCCTTTCTCTTTATGATGTTCCATTCCTCTAGGAAATCCTCTCCTCTTCTCCAGGTTTTCCTTTTCTCCTTTTCTCCATCGAAGGTCTTGATAGTTTTATGTGCAATGTTGGATGCATATGAGTATGTAGTGATACTATATACATTACCCAAAATACTTCCAAATCGTTTAATCCAAATTGTCCATGATTAATCCTCTTCTTTAAGAAAATCCTCAAAAATGAAGTTTTATCAGTTCAATTCATAAATTCATCAGTCTTAATACAAAGTCCATAAATCCTGAATCCTGAATCCTCTTCATCCATGTCCTCTTCCATCCGAACGTCCTCTTCCACTGGAATGGTCTTCTCCTTACTGAACTTTTTGACTGCAGATTCTAATTGACTGAAGATTTCAAATTACACAAACTTCTTTTAGGTGTACTCAATTTCTGTATGACAGCTATTCTCTTATGTGTAATACTTCTGGAACCCTCTGATAACATGAATCCAAGATATTGCACCCTGGGTAAAACGAACTGTAATTTCGCTTTTGAGATTTTATGTCCTCGTTTATACAATTCAATCAAAAGAATCTTGCTGTCCCTAAGACACACTTTTGCATTTGGGGATGCCAAAAGAATATCATCCACAAAATGCACCAATTTACTCTCTTCAAATTTAATAGTTTGTAGATCTCGCTTTAGGATTTGTGAAAACTGAGATGGTGACTCGGTATACCCTTGTGGGAGACGCGTCCAGGTCCATTGTGTCTATTCCCACGTAAAAGCAAAGATCTTTTGAGAATCCTCGTGAATTGATATCGAGAAAAACGCAGAACATAAATCTACCATGGTGAAATATCTAGCCTGACTTGGAATGGAAGAAATTATAGCAGTTGGACTTGGGACAACTGGATGTGTCTTGATGACATGATCATTTACCGTTCTTAGATCTTGAATAAATCGGTAAACAGGTCGGCCATTTTCATCTGGTTTTGGCTTCTTTATAGGCAAAATTGGTGTATTGTACTCAGAAAAGCATGGTATTATTATCTCTTGTTGGATTAGGGACTCAATAATTGGACAAATACCCTCTATCGCCTCCTTAGTCAAGGAGGCACACAAGGAACTGGTCCTTCCTTTGTCCTCACCCTGACCGGAATAGCTGATTTTAGCAACCCAACATCTGTTGATGATTTTGACCACAAGTCCTTAGGTATATCCTCAGGTATTGGATAGATAGTACCTAAATCATCCTCTGTACTGCTAGAATCTAAGAAAAGCAATGGAAAAGCCTTCAAAGATTCCTCTGGGAGATGCAAAGAAATATCACCAGATTCAGTACATTGGATAGTAGCCCTCAATTTACACAACAGATCTCTTCCCAACAGATTCATGGGACACTCTGGAACATACAAAAACGCATGTTCCACTGAAAGTGGTCCTAGGGTCACCATTTTTGGTTGCAATTTAGCTACTTTCTGAGTCACACCCATTGCACCAACCACATCCATTGTTCCAACAGCTCTACAATCTGCAGGAAAGCTTTGCAAAACTGATTTTCTCGCACTGGTATTGACAAGAAGGTCGTAAATATAGTCTCCAATAGTTACAGACACATATGGTTCAGTACTATTGGGAGGTTGGAAAGTTTCCAAAACCGGAGCTAAAACAGTAACATCAGAACAAAGCTCAGACATTTCCTGTCCATCCAAGTTAACATTGTCAAGAATTACAGAATTTTCCCAGGATTTTAAACCATTGGTCCTTTTCACCTCTATTCTGGTATCATTGTTCTTATTTACAATCAAATTATCCTTAATCAAATCGCAATTTCTATTATTCTTCTTAATTCCACAATTACTAGAACTTCTAACACCATTTACAACACTATTTCTCTTTTTCTCACAATTATGTACAACACTAATCAAATTATTATCAACACCATGTAACCATCATCAATCTTAATCAAAATATTACCAACACCAGTTAAATTACTACTAGTAGTAGGTAAAATATCATTAACATTGGTTAAAGTACTATTTACACCATTACTAGCAGTTAATTCAGATAATTTCACATTAACACCATTCAAATTATCATTAATTCTCATCAAATTATCATTCACATTGATTAAACTATCATTGATTCCATTTAAACTAACACTGATCAACTTATCACCATTATTAATTAAATTCTTATTATCACCAATCAAATCAATATTAACACCAAGTGCACCATTTCCATTATTCAAATTACATAATCATTATCTTCAACACATACAATTTCATCAGCATTCACTTTAGTTCCATTACCTTGATCAATCACTTCTGAACTTCGGGCATACCTTCATAATGAAGCTGTCCCTCCATTCATGTTACCATTATTAACATTCCCCTGCACAACATGACTAAACTTGGGGCAAGTTCCCATGCGAATACATTCCTGCATCGTTGTCAAATTAGGAGCTTGTGCACCTTGACAGCATGCATTCTGACATTGGAAGACATTTTATTGTCCATTTCCCTGATTAAAACCAATATTCCAGTTATTTCCCCTATAACCATAATTATTATTATACCAATTATTTCCATTGTTATTATTGTATCTCTGCCTATATGGTCTCTTTCTGTATCTACAGTCCCTTGCAAAATGACCAAGATGTCCACAAAAATAACAAGATTGCTGCCTCTAGTTCCAAGTGTTTGAATTGCTATTGGTCTTATAATTATTATTATTATTATTTCTCTTTTCTGCTGCCCGTAATGCTGCTACTGCCTTGATTTCATTTATTTCCTTCTCATCAGCTCAAGAATTTGCCTCCCTTAATTGCTTTCTAAGATGTTCAATGATTGTATCCTTGTCATCACTACTCCTGTCCTTTTCCTGGGCAAACACATATGTTGCTTTTTGTTTCAATTCATCTAAACTTAACAATTCCCAACAGGTTAATTATCCATAAAAAATTTCTTTACCTGGGGATCCGAATTTCTCACAAAAATCCTATTAACATGATCTACGGTGATATTTTCTAGAATATTCATGTTTAAATACATTTCTGCTGCCTCAATGATTCTGTCCAAAAAAGTTGCAGGGGTCTCTAGAGCTGTCTGCCTGATCTTTTCAAATTTACTCCAAGAATTAGGACACTTAGCATGCTTCTCTAGGACTTGAATAAGAGACTTTCGCGCTTGTTTCAACATGTGGTAGGTAGGAACTGAATTCAGGTCCAGTTCCTCCCGAGCTACACGCCATGGTGTCATTCCCTCCATGTTCCGTGTCTCCTCTACAAACTTTGCTCTGTCATGGTGTGATAAGATCTCCCTTAACACGTACCGACAATCTTCAAAGTCTGGATCATGTCGTTTCACAAAAGCTTTGAAAATCTTCACGAATTTCCCAAAGTCATCATGGAAATTTGGGATCTTACGTTTCAGATTTTCTACATCCTCAGACCTGAATCTAGTATGTTGTTTGACATGGAATACACCATCTTCGCGAACGATGGGAAGATTTCGAAGAGGAAAAAGATTAATGGGGGTTTCAGCCTTATTCTGAACCTGCTGTTCTAGCTCAGCCTTTGTTGGAACACCTTTGCCAGAAATGCCCATGTTCACATATCCAGTCATGTTGCCAGTGTGGGAAGTACCAAGGGATTGACCAGAGAAAGAACCGTTTTGCATACATAATTCTAAATTATCCAACTTAATTTGTAACAACCTCAACATTTTTTTGGTTTCAGAATCCCTGAAAAAACCAGGAAGCAGGGTGTCCTTTGCTCTGAGGTCTCCCAGGCTGGCAACAGTTTTTGCCCACCACTAATGGAGTCCTCACTCAGGGCACAGACACACTTCCTCCTCCTTCATTCCAATCTGGAATTCCCAGCTCCAGCTCCTTCTTGCTAGGTACATCCTAATCAATACATTATCAATACCTAATCTAATCTTCCTCACAACACTTATAAGGATTTGGAATATTTTTTTCATATCAATCACTTGTATTTCTTCAAAATCTCTTATCTAGATTGGATCACTCTATTGCAAATATTAATAATATGGAAATAGGTCTTGATCAATGATACTTGTAAAACCCAGTTGAATTGCACATTGGCTATTGGAGGGGAGTGGAATGAGGGGAGGAAAAGAACATAAATCAGGATATTCATGGAAAATTATTCTAAATTAATTAATAAAATGAAAATAAAAAAAAAAACTTATCTAGTATATATAGAAAGCCATCCTTGGAGCCAAGAAGAACTGTGTTCAAATACTTTTTCTGACATACTGGCTATATGACCCTAAGCAAATTGATTAGCTGTTTTGGAGGAAAGCCAACCTTGTTATTGAAATGTACAGTTTCACCAAAATATCTCCATCAAGAATGAATAACAAAACCTAAGTCAACTACCTCCATCCTGCTTAGATTAAATGCACAGAATCCTTCTGTACACAGTTCTTTATGACCCCACAAGCATTGCAACCAATACACAACTAAAAATTTTCCTGACCAAATTTTCTACAATGATGGACTGTATCTTTTTTTTTTAATGTATACATTTTATTTTTTTCCAGATTACATGTCAATATAATTTCTTAATACTTATTTTCTGGTATTTTGCAAACCATGTTCTCTCTCTTCCTCAATATGATATAGGTTGTAAAAATGTTATCATAAAATACAAATTTTCATGTTCATCATGTGAAATTTTGCTTTCACAAGACAAAAATTCATGGAGGAATTAAAATAAAAGAATAGTATGTTTCAATTTGCATTCAGACTCCATCTGTTCCTTCTATGGTGGTGGAGAGCCTTATTTTTGTCACAAGTCCCTTGTTGGATTCCTGCCTTGATGATAACAGTTAACTCATTCACAGTTGATCATAATATAATTGTTGCTACTGGTACAATGTTCTTCTGGTTCTGTTCACCTCACTTTGCATTACACTTCATGTCTTTCCAGGTTTACAAGCTAGACTGTACCTTAGTGATTCATTGGCTGTGTTCTCTAGGCAGGCCTGAAGTCAAATCTATATCTCAGAGACCACAAGCAGGTACCAGCACACTGTGACAGGGAAAGATGAAATTCTTGGGGAAACAAAGCTTTGATTTTCTAAGCATATCAATTTATGATATGCTTCAAGCTCAACAGATTGGGACCATATCTGGTCCTTAGCTTAGGACTAGATTCTAAATACAGGGAAACACACATTTTTATGAACAATTAATCAAATAAGACAAATTAATTAAAAGGAAAGAATTTAACATTTGCTAAATGGATTTCTAAATGAATGAAACATTTGGAATTTTCCACAGTGGAAGGGGGAGAACAAACAGGATCAATACTCTTAATTTTGAAAAAAAAGAAGTGCCCTACTCCTCCCAAGTATCTGTATATAATCAAAGGAACATGGAAACAATAATTGATCAGTTATGGGGACCAGTTTTCAGATAAGATATATGGGTTGCTTGAGAGGTCAATTATGAGAAAACTCCTTTTTTAGGATCTAAATGCATTTCTGGTTCACATAACTTAGGATCTTTGAGTTTCTAAACAGCAGGTGCAAGTCGTCCAGTTTCTCATCCCATCCACATAGTTCAAGGATTGCAATAACATTTTCTCTCATTTCCCAAAATGGAATAAGCTTTTCTCACAAGAGAGAATTTGGACTAGACCCATAATTGATTAGAAACTAAGCTAGCTAAAGAATTGAGCTATAAGATGAAGTCAGTGTGATTCTCTCAATTTCCTCAATTCCCACTACCACTTGCTGTCCTAATACCCTCAATTCCCTCAAAGCCCTCTTTCTTAGCGTGCTAATAAGGTTTTCCCATAAGTTTGGACTCTCATTTTATTTGACCTGTGGTCTTGCAGACTTGCCTGTAGGTAGGTTTCTCTCTGGACTCTTAAAGAATCCAGGCTGATAAAATGGAAATATTTGATGAAAAGGTTATTTCTCTAATTTATAGCTTCTATTCTTAACCTTGCTATATTGCTTACATTTATGCAAAAGCATTTTAGTTTTATGTAAGTAATATTATTTTGTTTTTATCATATTCTTTATATCATTTAATATTTAT
>NW_025381248.1:0-4959 GCF_016433145.1 Gracilinanus agilis | reverse complement strand
ATAATGTTATAAAAAATAAAGCTATGTGCCATGCTAGCTTAGGCTACTCAAAAAGCCCGCTGTTCCCTGCCACCACCATGCTGTGATAGGAAGCCAAGAGGAAGAGGAATGCCAATCCCTCAATTTTATCCTCCTGTCTACATCATCGTGTAATGACAGGAATCCAGTAGGTTCATGAGAAATGTAGTTCAAAGACCCCAAAATTTCCAATCACACATTCCTCCGAGAGCCAAGGAAGACTGGTCTCTCTGAAGGCTCTTATATACATAAGCAAATTTTAAATTACAGTAATTTGGGGATAAAAAGAGGACAAAACCAATGATCCAATAGGCGCATTGACAAAAAATCAATTGGGGGCAGTCCCCCTCAGCATAAGAGTGTACATTCAAAACAAATGCATTCAACCACCCACACACAGTTCAATCAACTACACCCCAAAGTTCATTCTGCATCTTCTTGTTGAGGTGTAGGTTTCTGCAGGCATCTTCATGGTGTGTAAATGGAATTAGCTCTAGCCCATTCATAGTCAAAACTCTACTCACCAGAGATAATATCATCCCCAACCCCCTTATTGGGGAGGGGAGATGAGTTACCCACACATGACAATAAGTAACAAATCAAGAACAAGGGACTGCCCTTTGGGCAGTCCAAATCAGTGTAGAGGCTGCCATTTGTCGACTTGAATTAGAGGTGGACCCACAGGAAGTAACGAGAGACTCTATCTCTTCAAGTAGGTTGGTTACTTCCTGTTGGGGCAGTTCCCACTTTGAACTTGGTGCTGAAGGATCTCAGCTGAGATCTCAGGCTGCTTCCATTCTGAATGGTCATGTGGGTAAGTTAGGCTGACTTCCTTAGCCTACCTTGGCGTTTTCCAGACTCTCTACCTTAAGTAGGCTTCTTGCCTCTCTGATTGCTACAGCCTTGTGGCATGTAATCTAGTTTAATTAGCCTTTTAACCCTCTCTCTCCTTCCGGGCCTCTGCAGGCCTGGACTAGCCTCTCCTTCTCTCTATTTCCCTACCTTCTACCCTTCCTAATTGTAAATAAACTACCTTAAACCTGATCCTGACTTGGGTCTATTTTAATTATGGAATCAATCTGAATTATTGATTCCTGGTGGCCACACCTTAAATATATATCTATATAATACCTAAAATCTCCCTTTTAAAATTGTGCCTTCTCCAAACAGTTCACTTTCTGGATTTGGGGAGGTAGCAAGTTTCTTATCCTGAAATTTCTCTCAAAATAATTTAATCTTTACATTATATGATAATAATACATACTCCCCCCGCCCCCAGGAGAATAACATTCTACCCTGAGGACAGTGACAAACTCTCAAATCAGCTAAGGATACATGGCTGAGTTATGGGGGTATATAAATCAATTATCAAAAGAAAACTAAAAACATAAAAAGAAAAAAACAATTAGAAGAAAAATTAAACTTTGGGAAAAAGAAAAAATTCAAAATCAGAATCAAAATATAAAAAATCCTATAAAAATTTCTGAGTAAACAAGAATAAATTCATAACAGGCCCTTGTATTAGGGTTCAATTAAGATAATTTCTATTACACAAATCTGTAAGACAAAATAATACTTCAGTAATACTTCACTTACCCATTAGCAGCCAAGACTACAAGATGTTGCCATGCTTTAAGACAGAAAAAAGAACTAAATCTTTGTGTGCAAGGGAAGTGTCATTCCCTGGTCTGATTTACCTTCACTGTCAGGGATAGGGGGAGCCAGGATGATAGCCAACCTTTGGTACTTGACTAGGATGTGGCTCAGAGACTGGCCTCTAACATATGTCAGAACAGCCACACCCTCAAAACCCAAATACTAGGTTCAAGTCCTTTAGTATTGGTGTAGAAGTTCATCAATTCTACCTAGCCTGGTTTGGTCTTTTTTGACCTTGTGCAGATTCTCATCAATCCCCCTGGAATTGGTTGGCCTCCTTGATCTTGTGCTTCTTTGCACTGTATAATGGCTCTTTTGTTCCCTTATCCTGGAATCAGACACAAACATTAATCACAGTCCCATAACATTTACCAATAAATGGCAGGTTTCCATAGTCTAAAGCTTTTGGGTATACATTAACATTATAGAAAATATATATTTATATTAAACTTATATTACTGCAAAATCAAAAAAAGATTTAATATTGATAATGTGTTCAAGTACAAAATGAAAGAAAAAAACTCAAATACTGTATTGTACATACAAGGGAAAAGAATAATAAAAAGGATGTTTTAAAAATCAAAAATACATAGCTTACAATTAGTGACACACTGACACTCAAAGAGTGGTAGAACACAAAGGCTTCTCACCAAAAAATGAGATTCATTTCTTTTTAAACTTTGCCATGAACTACTGTGAGTGCAAATGATTTTTACGAAATAGCAGATTTATAAAAAACAGTAATATGTACATTCAAAGAAGTATCAAAGTTCTCCAAAATCACAATAACCCATTTAATGGCAATAGCAAACAAACCCATTATTGCATAGGATTCACATGAGTTTCTATATAGGCACTTGCTGTGTGATATTTTAAAAATCTATGAACTGAAGGATACTTGTCACAAAAAAAAAATTTTTTAGGTGTAGCAAATCTTTCAACCTTGGCTGAGATATATTTAATAAAATCTATTACTACTATCATCCGAATGTGGCAGGGAGCCCAGAAAAACACACAAAGCTGATAAAAAAAAAAACTTTTTTTGGTCTAAAATGTCACCAAGACATCTAGATCCTTCTGGTGGAAAAGTAGAATAATCTGAAGAGGTTCAAATATATTAAAAAAAAAAAAAATTTGAAGCTACTATATTTCAGAGAAAATCCTTCACACCTCCCGGATTAAATTATAACCCATTACAAGGTAACTAAGTCTCTTAGTCATCTAGCTTCCTCTGGTATGGGACAATAACAGTTTACAGACCTGTCTCCAAAATGTCCCACCCATTTCACATGGAGCAGAGGACTAAATAGTGAAGATCACTTCAGATTTCTCATCCATTACACATTTTTACAAATGCGGAAGTGGGGAAATAAAATAAAATAGTGCCATAGCACATCTCTTCAACAACCAGTGGACCCTTATTTCTTGTTACAAATACTTTGCCTTCAGAGGAAGGCAAATGATACTAGACATCTAAAATCACTTCTAAAGGCTCCTTAAAATTACTTTAAATTCTTAAACCATTAAATTCTCTAAAGGTGGTATACAATTGTCAAAACAGAATAAAAAGCTGTTAAGGCAACATGTGATCTTGTGAAAGGGTTTGTGTAAGTTGACTATAAACTTCAACAATGACATTTGCTCTAGTACAAGCCTGGGGAGGTACAAATAATATCATGTAACAGAATTTATCTAATAGCCAAAAACACAGTAGCTTAAAATGATTCAGAGTAACAGAAAGATATTAATTAGATTAATACAGATAAACTTAAAAAAATTTAAACCTTAAAGAAATCAGCAAATGCAATAATATAAGCAAATGACAAGGTACAGCAGTGTAGTCAAAACCCTTTTTACCAATTCCAATAAACTTCTTCAGTATTGTGGAAGGGAAACAAAACTCAAAATAGTTAACAAGCAAACGTCCATATATCTTTAAGATTCATTTCCCTCCCCAGTATTTATCATCCATATGCATTTCATTTGTCCCAGCTCTGAATTTTGTCACAGTGAAGGAGAATTCTGCACTGAGCATAGTACAGAGCGATGATGGGCAAACTGCGGCCCCCTGAAATGTTCTATCCAGCCCCGAGACATTATTCCTAATCTGACAAATACAATGAGTAGAATACAATACAATGAAACTTCAAAAAAGTTGCCTTAGAAACAGACTGACAGATGAGCATTTCTTTTCCTTTGGCCCCCTCTTTAAAAAGTTTTCCCACACTGGTATAGAGGAATCCCAAATTGGATATATTTTAAAGTCTAGGCAGGCCCAAATGGCAATGGGTTGTAGGGATATGAATTTCTCTCCTGAATCTCAGGTAAGATAAACACAAGGACCAATGCACCCAGGAATGGTAGGAAGAAAAAATATAGCTGTTTGAAATAGGCAGTGCACTGCTCTTTAATAGAACAGGCTATGCTTGCATTTTATTTCCTGTTTGGAAGAATAACCTTCTTTCTCCTTCCCCTTTGAGGTAAAATGCTAGGGGCCACATGGTATCTCAGCCACATGGACGGGGAGTTAGACCGAGAAGCTCTCCTCAGGTAAAAGCCCCTTTAGGAGGCTAATTATTGTCTAAGAGGAAATACACCCAGGCTTCCAAGGCAAGCAGGGAGTAAACTCTCATCTGTTCACAATGAAAAAGAAGGGGGGGGTTATATATTCCATCCTCCAGAGATCAGCTCTAATCAGCAGTGGCAGCAGCAACTCTGGGAAAGGCCAGGCACCTTCTGGGATAGGGAATAGCAGAAACAGCAGCAGCAGCAGCTGCTGCTCCAGTTCCAGGGAGGGGCAGGCAGTTGGAAAATCAGGAACAGAAGTGGCAGGAATAGGCAGTTGGAGCTAGCAGCAGCAGTGTGGCTTTTGCTAAATTCATTTAGGCTATATTAAAAAATTGAGAGTTCTTTTTCCAACTTCTGGTCCCCAAATTGTAAAAAATAAAAATGAATATATAAGTATAACTTTAAAAATATTATGTTTTTTATAATATTTATTAGTAATCACTAGAAAATAAAGCCACGTGCTATGCTAGCTTAGGCTGCTCAAAAAGTCCGCTATTCCCTGCCACTGCCATGCTGTAATAGGAAGTCAAGAGGAACACCAGCCCCTCAATTTTATCCTCCTGTCATCTCATAACGACAGGAAGGCAGTGAGTTCATGGGAAATGTAGTTCAAAGACCCCAAAATTTCCAATAACAAAGTATATGATGAATACAAAGAAACACAGAAAGAGCTACTTGAACTAATGCTGAGTGAAGCAAGCAGAGCCAAGAAAACAA
>NW_025381247.1:0-5235 GCF_016433145.1 Gracilinanus agilis | reverse complement strand
TAGGACCATATTTCAGAGGGTCTTGGAAATCAAGTGGAGGGATTTAAAATTAGGGAGCCAGTGTGGATTC
The DNA here is from genome assembly GCF_016433145.1 of Gracilinanus agilis. Classification (NCBI taxonomy): domain Eukaryota; kingdom Metazoa; phylum Chordata; class Mammalia; order Didelphimorphia; family Didelphidae; genus Gracilinanus; species Gracilinanus agilis. The sequence goes on along the minus strand of NW_025381247.1, from coordinate 5,165 downwards.
TTAATCAGGATACTGAAATATTGATTCATGTGAATGAGGCCAGGGTAGCTCATGGAGCATTTTGATAATCACATAGAAATGAGAGTTCTGTGGGGGGCACAAGTGCTTTGCTATGTATTCCTCTGTCTCAAATGAGTGCCTTTGGCTCTCCTACACCTATCATTGTGATCTGCAAATATTTACTGAATTTTCATTTTTGAATTACACTTTGAGATAACAGAAGTTAAGTCAGGTCATAGCAACCTATTTCATTTCTTGTACTCTACTTTTCCCTAACACAGGTGAGGAGGGCTTCTTCACAGAGTTGGGTCAGGATCAAGCTCCTCAGCTGGTTCTCCAGTCTGCTTTACCTTTCAGGGAGAAGCCACAATCCAACATGATGAATGCCAATCAGACTGTCTTCCATCCTGCTGTGTTTGTTCTGCTTGGTATCCCAGGCCTAGAGAAATACCACATGTGGCTTTCCATCCCCCTTTGCTTTATGTATGCAACTGCAGTGTTGGGGAACAGTGTCCTGATTCTGGTCATTGTCACTGAACGCAGCCTCCATGAGCCCATGTATATGTTTCTTTCCATGTTGGCTGGCGCTGACATTCTACTTTCCACTACCACTGTACCCAAAGCCTTGGCCATCTTCTGGTTCTGTGCCCAGGACATCACCTTTGATGCTTGTGTCACCCAAGTCTTCTTTGTCCATGTGATGTTTGTGGGAGAATCAGCTATCTTGCTGGCTATGGCATTTGATCGGTATGTGGCTATTTGTGACCCACTGAGATATTCAATGATTCTGACATTGCCTGTTGTGGGGAGAATGGCTTTAGCCATTGTTGTTCGGAGCTTCTGCATTATCTTCCCTGTCATTTTCCTGCTAAAGAGGCTACCCTTCTGTAGAACCAATGTGATTCCCCATTCATACTGTGAGCACATTGGGGTGGCTCGACTGGCTTGTGCTGACATCACTGTCAATATATGGTATGGCATCTCTGTCCCTTTCATTATGGTGATCACTGATGTGGTGTTCATTGCAGTGTCCTATACCATGATCCTCCGTGCCATCTTTCAGATGCCTTCTCAGGATGCCAGACACAAGGCATTCAGCACCTGTGGCTCCCACCTTTGTGTCATCCTCATATTCTACTTCCCATGTTTCTTCACTGTACTGACTCACCGTTTTGGGCGCAACTTCCCACGCCATGCACACATCCTATTTGCGAACCTCTATGTTGTGATGCCTCCCATGCTCAACCCCATTGTTTATGGGGTGAAGACAAAGGAGATCAGAGAAGCTCTTGTCCACCTTTTCATCAGAATCAAGAAATGACTTCCCTCATCCCAGTAGGTTGATATTTCCTTGATCACATTCTTAAGCAGGAATATCCTCCCCTAAGAAGTCAAGGAAAGAATAAAACTCTTTGATCTGGAGGTCCTTTTGGATACTTTCCTTGTAATTCCTTTCATTCATCCAAGAGATTATTAAGAGTTTTTATGCACCTAGGTTTGCTTTAGGAATTTTGTGTATGAAGTCAATCAAATGGATTCCTTATCTTCTAAAACTAACCCCAAGGTTTACATCCTGACTTTGATGCTTTCGAATTGAATAACCCTGGACAAATCATTTAAATCCTCTGAGTTTCTTTATGTATAAAATTGAAACAATATACATTTTTTGTAAGTGTTTCTAAATTTTCAATTGATATTAATATTCATTAGTGTGGAACGAGAAATTTTGATTCCTAGGGATTTATAGATGAACCTAGAACATGTTATTTTCTATTAGCCAGATATTTTATTTATATATTTTAAAATCAGAAACAACAATAAATGAATACTTTTCTGTGTTTGCTATAATAAATGTTATTCATATTTATTTTCTTTTGTTGGGAGCAGACAGAGCCAAGAATAGATACTTATGACATGTTAATAGTTATGTTACTAGACCCTGAAAATGTCTGTTTTATTAGCTCTTATTCCAGTTCCTGGAAGCGTAGTAATTAATCTTTTTTCCATTTGTCAATATATTTCCTGATCTTGGCTTTGCCTTGATTCAAGTGCATTCCTTTGAATAAATAACCAACCTATTTTGATAGTCATCTGATAATTCTCAAAGTAGAACTGTTATTGGTGAAGGAATTGAGGGGATTAGGACATCAAGTCATTAACTGAAGGCATTGAATGAACTATACTTACTCTATTTTATAATTCTGGAGTTAGCTTAGTTTCTATATAGTAGTTACTCTATTATGAGTCTAGTCTAATTTCTGTCTTCTGAGAAAATTTTATTTGACCGTAGGGTCTGGGAGAAAATGATATTGTATTGTTTGAATCTAACCCTCCCGTGTGGTTGGAAACCTGGATCATCTTTACCTGTTGTTTAGAGTCTAAGGATCTAATTTATGTTGACCAGAAAATCAGCGAGATTGAAATACTGATGCAAGAGATTATCTTAAAGTTTTACATCTCAAGCAATCTCTATATTGTTATGCAGGTGGTAAAGTCACTACTAGAGGGACCTTGGAGCCAGTAACTGGTCTGGCAGTAGATCAGGGTTGGATGTTATCAAGGTTCAGCAACCTCAGCTGGGAATGAACTTGATTAAGTATAAATTCTAAACCTGTAAGCTGAGTGCCCAGTGAATCTTCACTGGGACCTGTTAGGCTCCTTTAAGATGTCTGGTGGGCGGCCCCTCCCTGCTGAGGTAAGTGCCTCTTATTGGATGATGGCAGACCAGCAGGAAATCAGGACTTGAACTTCCTGCCCAGCAATGGGGGTTAGGTACAACCTCAACTGAACCTCAAACTGCTCAGTATTCTCTCCTCTTCCCTAATCTCCTTAGCCTTGGTGGTATAGGAATAATCACAAGATTCTCTGATTAAAGGTCAAGGGATTTATTAAAAATAGGAAAGGAATAGCCAAGGCAAGAGGGCTTTGGTGTTACTAAGCTGTTGCTATGGTCAGCTGACTGGTGCTGGGTAAGGTCCTAAGAAGGTCTTGGCAGGCCAAGGGCTGGCTACCCTCAGCCAGAGCTAAATGATCTCTGGAGAGAAACTAATTTGATCCTGTAGCTAATCAGTTGAAAAGGAAATAGATGTTGTTGGGTTGCTCTTGAAGAAGGGACCTAATATCTAGGTTATCCTATTTTCCTACCCACGATTCCACCACCCTTCACAACCCTTCACCACCTGGGGCCCCAGGGGGAAGGTCAGGGATAAGTAGGTGATCAGGGTGAAGTCAGGGGAAAAACTGAACCCAGGATTGGGTTTGCAGGGGCTTTTATAGCCTCAGCTCAACTGCCAGTTGGTACCTGCCCCATGGCGCATGCCATCATCAAGATTCCATCCAGGGTAACTGGCAGCTTAGCCTGAGCTAATATTGCAATGAAAAAACCCTTCATTATAATATCTTATCTGAAAACTCTCCCTGTACTGATCAATCTGTTATTGTTTCCATGTTCTTTTGGTTGTTTACAGTCATATAGAGGGAGTGGGACACCTCTTATCTTTTTTTCTGAATTCAAGAGACTGTATCACTTACTCTTCCCCTTTCAAGTTGAAAAGTCCCTAATCTTTCCTCCAATTAGAACTCAGATTACTAAATGTTGCATCTTGGTTAATTGTTTCCTTTTAATTAATCAGCATAATTTTTAAATTATTTTTAATATACAAGAAGACTGTTTTCCCTTTGTATTCAGTGTCTAGTCACAAGCTGAGGAAGGGACCTGATTTATATTTGTTAGACATTTGGCATGGATAGCTTAATAAATGGAAATGCTTAGAAGCTCAGATCTTTGTTCCTCAGTCATCTCATCTTTTATTCACTGCATTTGTTTTCTGTAACCCTCTACTGGTCTTGTGAGTACTTTGTTTCTTGCTATTGCCAGCTTCTAGTCTTCATTTTTGCAGGGTTACATTCTGGTTACTACTGTTCCTGCCTGTGAGGGTGAAGTGGCTAGAAAGCCTCTCTCTGATAAAGGCAAGATATCAATGATGGAAAAGAGAGTTACAATTGGACAGAACATGTCTTTTTTTTTTTTTAAACCTGTGGGGATTGCATTTATAGAACCTGATGCACTTGCTCAAAGGAGCAGTGTCTCATTAACTATTTCATTTCCAATATGTTATGAAAAATTATGAAGTAATACAAAAGATGTCTTCAATGAACTATATGGGCAAAAATGACAAATGATCTTTAAATGTGGATAGTGATACATAACGACATATAGCTAATGTGCTACAATGGGAATAGTTACACCAATGACATAATAGATTTACTTGATTATTTGAATATTGTAGTAGAGAGGCTTTATGGATAAAGGAGGAATAAGTAAGCATAAGGATGATAAATCAAAAGCTACAAGTTTTGTATAGGCAGACATTAAAATAAATAATGAAAAGATGAAGGAAAAATTCTTTTTTTGAATAAAGGCACAGAAAACGAAAATTAAAGATATAACAAAGTTGAATAGGAAAAGCAGAAGAAAGATTTTATTTAACTATTAAGTGAGAGGAAAAAGGGAGGAAGAATTCAGTAACTGCAATACATACAGAATGAAAGAAAAAAATACTAATAAGCAAAACTTCCAGGAAATGGGGAATGGGGCTTAAGAGTGAGAAGAGATTTGGTTGAAATAGAGCCACTTTAAAATAAATTAAGCTAGAATAAATGAAGCAGACAAATTATTCATTTTATAAATGAAGAGAATAAAATAATATTTTGGAATAAATATTAGAGAAAATGACAAAATATAAAACCTACTTATTATTACTTATGTAATGGAATAAACAATGCAACAAATTGAAAAAATGAGAAAGGATAATGAAACAAAATCTTATAATTTTTGTATGCAAGAATATGTAGCCTATAAGGAGCATATTAAAAAACATATACAGAATAATAATAATAATGAGATAAAAACAATTGCCTCTGCATCAAGTGAATCCCCATTTGCAAGAACTGTAATAATGAAAACAAGGCAAAAATCAGCATTCAAAACTCATAATAAAGATAAAGAAAACTATTTTTTGAAAGAATTATAGCTACCAAACCAATATCAATATTGAACATGTTTGTGCCAAATGTCTTAATGTGGAAATTCATAAGGGAAACTTTTTCTTACTTTTCTCTCTCTCTCTCTCTCTCTCTCTCTCTCTCTCTCTCTCTCTCTCTCT
>NW_025381246.1:0-1541 GCF_016433145.1 Gracilinanus agilis | reverse complement strand
GTTATTGAAAGATTGATTGATAGCTCTGACTCTTACCTAAAGTCAAACAACGTTAAGTCACTCTGTGCCTTTTAAGGCTTTGGTCTAAAAGAGCCAGTGATGATGATGTTATAATTGTTTCCCTACTTTTTCCTTTGTGACAAATTTCTATAATCAGAACAAGGGGCCAGTGGTAGATAGGATACTAATGAAAATTTAAGATGTTAAGATTTTCAGTGTGGACATTCCATATCATAAACAATCAAGTACAACTGGTAGTTGAGGTCTTTGAAATCTGAATGTATTTAACAACCAAAAACTTATTTAAGGATATGCTTAAGAAAAATCTGCACCCCACTTCAAGTTTTTGTTTTAATTGGAACACAATAGATCTCTTCTAAGTAACCTCATCAGTATAATCACTGAATTGGAGAAATTGCTTTAATATCATTTAAAATGAAGTCATTTTATAAATATTAGGACAGTAGCTTAAAAACTCTTGTTATACTAAGTATATAGCTTGACTAAACCTTGATTCTCAATGAGGATAACTGAAGCAACTATAGAGTCAATAGTATGCGCTCTCCTAGAAATTTTTCAATAATAAAAAGGTCCTCTGATTTTAAGACTCAGGGAGACAACTCTTCTTATCTCTTGGTTTCTTCTTAGGAATTATTGTCTGAGAGTATCAATGAGAAGAATAGAATTTAAGTATGTAGGTTTTTGTTACTCAATGATTTTTCTGTATTTGCTATCAAGATCCTATAGAATCAGAAACATCTATAAAAACTTAATAATTCCTTGTTAATAATTCCTTGCTTCAATACCCTGTTTTATAGGACTTATTCAAAGAACATTTGAGAATATGGAGCTAATAGTAATTAAACAATTAGATGACAAGAGAGAACAAATTATTACGGTCCTGAGATGGGTGGAATTTTAGACTCTGGGGATCAATACTTAAAACTCGAGTCAGAAAAAAAAATTCATAATAAACGGAGTGAGAGAAGTTCAATTAGAAAATAGGAAAAGGAGGGATTATGGGGAATAGAGATAGCATTGACTCCTCTCAGGGTAGTACATCTGGCTGACAAGATAAAAAGTGATAGATAAGAAGTGATGTGTAGAAACTGAAACTTAAGAGCAGTATATAAACTTCTCATCATCTGATTGGTTCAATAAAAACATCATGCAGATAGAATTGAAACAATCCTTTTTTTGATTGATTATATCTATCATATCTAATTTATCTAAAATTGTATCCCTCTCCTTGAGTTTCTTATTTATTTTTTGTTAGATTTATCTAGTACTGAGAAAGGACATTTAAAGTTCTCCAGTGCTATAATTTTGATACCTATTTTGAACTGGAACTCCTTTAGATTTTTCGTTAAAAATTTGAATGCTATAATATTTGGTGCTTCATCATCAAAAAAAAGAAAGAAAATTCTTTATTATCTATAATATATATTTATTGAGTTGTTTTTTTTAAACCCTTAACTTCTGTGTATTGGCTCGAAGGCAAAAGAGTGGTAATGGTAAGGGCTAGGCAATGGGGGTCAAGT
>NW_025381245.1:0-5908 GCF_016433145.1 Gracilinanus agilis | reverse complement strand
CATATATAGTATATATTCCTCTGTATTTATAATTTATCCTATATAATGTACATTCCTTTATATTTTGATATGTAAAATATTATTATGAGTATTATAATACATCAACTATTCTCATATGTTTATAATATTACCTAATATAGTCCTATATATTTATAATTTATCCAATATAATGCATATTCCTATATAGTTTGATATATAATATATTTGTTATGAATATTATAACATATCACATAGTCTGATGTTTTAAATATATTGCTAAACATTTATAATCTATCCTATATAGTACAAATTCCTACACATTTACATGTCCAATGAAATGTATTTTCTCTATATGATATATTCCTATATATTTGTGATGTATAATAAATTTAGATAGAACATATTTATGATATATTATATATTTAGTTGTAATATATTTGTGATAAATAATATATTTGGTTGTAATATATTTATGCTATTTAACATATTTAGATAGAATAGATTTATGATATATGATATCTAGTATATTATATATTCCTATATATTCATGCATATAAACGTCAGTTAACAAACAAAACCAAATATAAACATTTCATTATTCAAAGAAGAACAGAGATTAGGATTGTATGTGACTTCTGCCAATACAGTTTTTTTAAAGTTTATCTGAAATTTAACCCTACTTGTCTGTAACTACTGACATACGAGAATTTCCCCATTTATTGTCTTGAAGACTGGCTAAGAAGATGCTGGGATTCATCAATGGAGCCTCACATATATGGCATAAAATGGCACTCGACAACTACTACATTCTTGGCAGTCTGCATGACCTCCTCCTGGTTTGCATAGAAATAGTGGCAATTAAGAATTCCATATATGCTTTAATTTCTAAATTTGTTAGATAATTTGCCAATATGTGAAATGAAATTGCAAGTGGAAAACAAGTTTTTTTCCCCATTATACAAGAAGTATGATGCCAGGGGAAGTGGAGAGGAGGGGACACACTTAAGAGCATCATGAGCTACATGAAGACTGAGTCCTCATCTGACCTTTATTGTATACCCCACAGTGCTGAATGATCTTTGCTGGATATGATATAGTGAATAAAGTGTTGACTTTGGATTTATAGGATCACAAGAACCTAGCATTCAAATGAAAAGTGCCTAAAAGGCCATCTAGTCCAACTCTCTTATTTTATAGATGAGGAAACTGAGGCTCACAGAGGTCAAGAGATTTGTTCAGTCATGTTGTGATTCAATCGTTTTCGATCATGTCTGACTCTTTGTGGCCCCATTTGTGGTTTTCTTGGCAGAGTGGTTTGCCATTTCCTTATTTCACTCATTTTACAGATGACGAAATTGAGGCAAACAGGGCTAAGTGACTTGTCCAGGGTCACAAAACTAGTAAATATCTGAGCCCAGATTTGAACTCATGAAGATAAGTCTTCCTGATTTAAAATCCAGGGCTCTATCCACTATGCCACCTAGCTGCAAGTAATAAATGTCAGAGGCAGATTCTGAACCCAAGTCCCTTTATTTGAGTGCTAGCACTGTTTCCACAGTACCATATAAATCTTGCCTCTGGTACTCACTGTCTGATAATGGGCTATTTAATCTCTCTTAGACTCAGTTTCCTTATCTATAAAACGGGGATAATAATATTAGTACCTGCCTCAGAGGGAGGTTGTGAAAGTCAAATGAGATAATGTATGTAAAATGCACTTTGTGACCTTTAAAAAGCTATATAACTGACACATAACAGCATTATAGCAGGCACTAAATAAATACTTGTTGATTGATCCCTACCCACGGTTAAGTATCAAAGCATGATTTGTGGAAAAGGGCATTTATAAGCAGCATCTCCTGCTTTTTTTCATTCCTGGGAATCTGCCAAGTTCCTTTTGAAGCTGCCTGTGAGAGAGCCTTTCACCACCGAGCCTGTCCAATTGGCTGGGGCTCACCTTGAATTTGAACGTCTCTACTGCTAAGTGGAGGAGACAAGAGTATATCCAGGAAATATTTCTAATTAGAATAAATAACACTCACAAGGAACAGCTATCATGGCCAATCAGGATGAATGGGCTGTAGGATTTGTGATTTCTGACCTTGAGAGCTTGCTACCTTGCTGCTGCTCCTCATTCTGCAGACAGGGCTCTAATCCTGAGAGAGGTCTTGGGCGAGCTCCACTCTTTAGTGGCCGCCATCTGCAAGTCCTACAGTCTTTTGTCTCCACCGAACAATATTATAGAAAATACATTTTCATCTAGTTTTAGGGTTCTTTTAACCTTTTGTGGCTCACGGACTCTGTGGCAGTCTTTTGTTGCCAAGTCATTTCAGTCATGTTTGATTCTTCATGACCCCATTTTTTAAAATTTGAAAATGTTTATTTAATTAATTTAGAAGATTTTTCTGTGGTTACATGATTCATGTTCTTTCCCTCCCATCCTCCCACCCTCTTCCCGTAGCCCATGAGCAATTCCACTGGGTTTTACATGTGTCATTGATCAAGACCAATTTCCATATTATTAATATTTGCATTAGGGCAGGGGTTGGCAACCTTTTTGGCCGTGAGAGCCATAAACGCCACATTTTTTAAAATGTAATTTCTTGAGAGCCATACAGTGCTCACAGTGTACGCTCCTGTAACAGCGCCTGAAAAAAAAATTGACTTTATGGCTCCTGCAGAAAGAGCCATATCTAGCCCTCAAAAGAGCCAGATATGGCTCGAGAGCCATACATTGCCGACCCCTGCATTAGGGTGATCTTTTATGGTCTACATCCCCAACCATTTCCCCATCAAACCATGTGATCAAGTAATTGTTTTTCTTCTGTGTTTCTGCTCCCATAGTTCTTCCTTTGAATGTGGAATGTGAATGTTCTTTCTCATAAGTTCCTCCTAGGTCATTGCATTGCTGCTAGTACAGAAGTCCATTACATTCTATTTTACCACAGGGTATTGGTCTCTATGTACAATGTTCTTCTGGCTTTGCTCCTTTCACTCTGCATCAATTCCTGGAAGTCTTTCCAGTTCACGTGGAATTCCTCCAGTTCATTATTCCTTTCAGCACAATAGTATTCCTTCACCAACATACCACAATTTGTTTAGCCATTCCCCAATTGAAGGGCATCCCCTCATTTTCATTTTGGGATTTTCTTGGCAAAGATACTAGACTGGTGTGCCATTTCCTTCTCCAGCTTATTTTACAGGTGAGGAATTGAGGGTCACACAGCTAGTCTCTGAGATGGGATTTAAAATCATGAAGATGAGTTTTTTTTTGAGTCCAAGCCCAGTGCTCTGCCTACTGCACTGCCTTGGTTATCCTTTGGCAGTCTGATGAAGCCTTTATCTTTATTTTAAATTTTTAAGCCTATACCTATCTACCTTAGAATCAATACTACATTTTGGTTCCAATGCAGAAGAGTGGTAAGGACTGGGCATGGGGGTTAAATGACTTGCCCAGCATTGCACAGCTAGGAAGTGTCAGGTCAGATTTGAAACCAGGGCCTCATGTTTTCAGGCCTGGCTCGCAATCCACTGAGCCATCTAGCTGCCCCCAAAGCCTATATCATTAAAGGTAAAACATAAAATATATTGGATTATGAAGGAGTTCAGTTCAATTGGAATAAAGATATACTTTTTTCCCATTCAAGTTCATGAGTCCCCCCAAAATCTATCCCTGTATCTCTTGAGGGCTCCATTGTAAGAATCTCTGAAAAAATGGAAAGAATGCTAGGTTTAGGGTCAGAGGACTCAGGTTTGAAATTTGAGTCTGCTATCTAGGTAGGTAGCCTTAGTTCCTTCCTCTTTAAATAAGGCAATCCTTCGCAGCACTAAATCTATATTTTTTCCCTTCTTTCCCTTTATCATAGAAACCACTTTTCAGCAGTGACTTTGTACTAAATGTTTGCATGCATTGCAAGGTGATATTGGGAACAATTATCAGTTCTGTGAACAGTGTAACAATAAACATGCCTTTAAATAAATCAGAACTTTCTCTAACAGGGTCTCTAAGTGGCTCATTTTTTCCGAGAAGCTTAAATGTTCTATGTGACTTTGGCTTGCCATGCTGAGACATCTCCAAACATAAAGTCCTGTAATGATGTCTATTTGCTGAGACCCTGACTTCTGAGTAATAAATACATAGCTTCATTTCACATTCCCTGTGAATGCTCCTGGAAAAGAATGATTACATTTCTTTACAAGTGTTACCACTTTTTATTTTTTTCTTCTGTAGTTTAATTTGAGTTGCTGTGCATAAGAGAAGTGGGGGGGGGTAGGGTAAGGAAGAGAAGCAACATTCTTATAAAAATTTTGACTCACTCTACCGTAATGTCACCCAGGCATTGGGTTAGCTCTGATGAATTCAGCACTTTAAAGGGTATGTCAACACAATAAATTTTATGCCACCAATAAAACTTGTTAGTGAGCTCACTGAGAAATTCCAAGGTCTGGGAAGGCAATTAACACTTGAAAGATGTACTGGGTTGTTTACTGCAACATTTTACATATCTTCAAAGTTGTGCTAAGGCTTGGCATGGCAGAAGAGTTTCCCTGAGGAACACAAATTTTGGATTGTAAAACATTGTCGACTTGTCTGATCACTCCTTGATAAAGGAGGCACAGAAAAGGGAAGGAAGAAAATCCACTCAACCTTAAGGACTCTTTTGATAATTGAAGGCCCAGTGATAAAAGAGTCATAGGATCTAAATTCAAATCTTGACTCTAAGGTTCACTACCTACTTGTTTTAACTTCAGATGACTCATTTAACCTCTCTAGGGCTCAGTTTTCTCATCTGTAAAATGAGTTGTTTGGACTAGATGGTCACAAAGATCTCTTCTAGTTCCTAGTTTGATTATATCACTTTTTAAAAAAAAACCACTGTAGGAATCTTATCATCCTTGAATAGTATTAGATATAGAGGACAGCTAGGTGACAGAGTGGAAGACTCATCTTCATGAGTTCAAATCTGGTCTCAGACACTTATTAGTGTGTGACCCAGGGCAAGTCACTTAACTGTATTTTCCTCATCTGTAAAATAAGCTAATAAGGAAATGGCAAAACAGTGCAGTATCTTGGCCAAGTAAACCCAAAATAGGATCATGAAGAATTAGACATGACTGAACAACAAGAAACACATCATGGGGCAGCTACATGGTATAGTGAATAAAGCACTGAACTTCGAATCATGAAGATTCATCTTCCTCAGTTCAAATCTGGCCTCAAACACTTAATAGCTATGTGACCCTGGGCAAGTCACATAGCACCTTTTGCCTCAATTTCTTCATCTGTAAAATGAGATGGAGAAGGAAATGGCAAACCACTCCAGTATCTTTACCAAAAAAAAAAAATCCCCAAATAGGGTCACAAAGAGTTAGACGTGACTGAAATGATGGAACAAATATAGACATAAATGCTTCATTCATCCAGTTATAGCTCAGTTTTCTAAAATTTACCTCTTTTTTTGGGGGGTAAAGTATTATTTTGTTTGATTTTTTTTAACATTTATTAATAATCATTTTTAACATGGTTACATGATTCATGCTCCTACTTTCCCCTTCACCCCCCGCACTCCCCCCACCCATGGCCGACGCACATTTCCACTGGTTTTGTTATGTGTCCTTGATCAAGACCAATTTCCAAATTGTTAGTGGTTGCCTTAGTGTGGTTATTTCGAGTCCACATCCCCAATCATGTCCACCCCGACCCATACATTCAAGCAGCTGCTTTTCTTATATGTTTCCTCTCCTGCAGTCCTTCCTCTGAATGTGGGTAGCATCTTTACCATAAATCCCTCAGAGCTGTCCTGGGTCATTGCATTGTTGCTGGTACAGAAGCCCATTACATTCAATTTTACCACAGTATAGCAGTCTCTGTGTACAATGTTCTTCTGGTTCTGCTCCTTTCGCTCTGCATCAGTTCCTGGAGGTCTCT
>NW_025381244.1:0-1313 GCF_016433145.1 Gracilinanus agilis | reverse complement strand
CTTCCTTCCTTCCTTCCTTCCTTCCTTCCTTCCTTCCTTCTTTCCTTTCTTTCCTTTCTTTCCTTTCTTTCTTTTCTTTCTTTCTTTCTTTCTTTCTTTCTTTCTTTCTTTCTTTCTTTCTTTCTTTCTTTCTTTCGACAAATTGAAGAGCAAGTTCATCAGTGCCTTTTTTTGAATAGCATGTGCTCACATCATGTCTCTGGGTCACATTTTGGTAATTTATATGTATATATATGCATATATACATATAATTGTTATATTTCAAACTTTTTTAACCCTTGCCTTCTGTCTTAGAATCAATACTTTGTATTGGGTCCAAGGCAGAAGAGCAGTAAGGGCTAGGCAATGGGGGTTAAGTGACTTGCCCAGGGTCATACTGCTAGAAGTATCTAGGGACACATTTGAACCCAGGACCTCCTATCTCTAGGCCACCGATCCCCCTAGCTACACCATGAACACACACCCATATAAGATATTGAGCTTAATCAATAAATGTTGAGTGTTCTGACTGTTCCACTGACTGGCCATTTCCCAGTCTCTCTCCTTTCCTCAGGCTTCCCCACAACAGTATTGAAGAATATTATATCAATACACTTGATAAAGCAACAGAAGAGTTTGAGTTGATTGACTCTAATTTTGAAACAAGTTCATGCTATCAAACAGTATTAAACTCAGACTTTTCCTCACTGTGTGACCCTGGGCAAGTCACTTAACCCCCATTGCCTAGCACTTACTGCTCTTCTGCCTTGGAACCAATACACAGTATTAATTCTAAGGCAGAAGGTAAGGATTAAACAAACAAACAAAAAAACCAGCATTGAATGCTACAGAGAAATATTTCATGAAAAGAAGAGTCAATCAATGCAGCAAACTTCACTGATGTCTTATTTTAAGAAATTGCCCAGGCCATCCCGGCATTTAGTGATGACCACCCTGATGAGTCAGCAGCCACCAACATCAAGGTAAGACCCTCCAACAGTAGACAGAAACAAAGGAGAAAAGCAACTGCTTGATCACATGGGTTGATGGGAACATGATTGGAGATGTAGACTCTAAACAATCACCCTAGTGCAAATATTAATAATATGGAAATAGGTCTTGATCAATGACATGTAAAACCCAATGGAATTGTGTGTCGGCTATGGGAGGGGGTTAGGGCAGGGTTGGGGAGTGGAGGGGAGGGAAAGAACATAATTCATGTAACTATGGAAAATTTTTCTTAATTAATAAAAAAATTTTAAAAAGACCCTCCAACAGTAAAAAAATGTATGTGTGTATATGTATATATGTATATATATATATATATATATATA
>NW_025381243.1:0-1838 GCF_016433145.1 Gracilinanus agilis | reverse complement strand
GAGAGAGAGAGAGAGAGAGAGAGAGAGAGAGAGAGAGAAGGAAAGTTCTTTCCCAGCTCTTTTTTTTTTCCCCTTGGTCTTAGTCAATACTGAACTACTGTGAAGGCTACTTTGCTCTCAGGGATGCATTTGTTAAAGGAAAATTAAGTCATCAAAGGCTAGAAAGGCACACAGTTATTTGATCTGCCTTTTCAAAAAACCTCATTTACTATGTTCATCACTATTCACAGCATTTTTTTAAGTCTCCATAACATGCTGCTAATCTCAAAATAGGCAAAAATAAAACTTATTCCTACACTTTTGTAAGTTTCCTTCCCCAAACTGAGACACCACAGTATGGTCCAAAGAATCTTGGCCTTAAGAGTCAAGAGAGTGGATTCCAAACCCACCTCTGCCATTTACAAGCTGTGTACTGGACAAGTCAAAAACTGAGTGTCCTCAGCTATAAACATGGGAATACTACAACTAGCTATAGTGCTCACAAGGTGGTTGTGGAGATCAAAGGAGAAAAGGTACGCAGTAATGTCAGCTGTCACCACCATTACTGTACAGATGGGCACAGAGAAGGGGATGGGAAGAGATGTAATCTGTACTTTCATCCCATTGACCCATTATAAGGAATAAGGTGAGGAGATCAGTGAACTCCTGAATACTTTATTTCCCTTCTGGGAAGATATGTGGAGGGGAAAGAAGAGTTAAAGACAGTATAAAGAAGGATGTTGAATTCTGGACAAAAGTAGGATGGAGCTTGTGAGGAGCTAATGTTCTAGGACTATCATTCTTATACCCTCTGACTCAAATATTCCAATGCCACATGTACAGTGGGGTCTTGATTAAGGCAAATAATGCATCCCACAAAGATGGGAGAGTGCTGGGCCTAGAATCAGGAAAAACTGAATTCAAATCCAGCCTTAGGCACTTTCCTAGCTAGGTGACCATAGGCAAATCACTTCACCTTTGTTTGCCTCAGTTTCCTCATCTGTAAAATGTGGAAAATAAAAGCACCAACCCTACAAGGTTGTTATAAGAATCAAATGAGATAATATATAAAGCACTCAACACAATGCCTGACACATAATAGATGTAGATGTCAAAAAAGTTAGATATTTATTATTATTATTCAAATTCACATTAATCACAATCTAGCTATTTGCCCCAGAGAGGCTAATTACAAAAAGATTCCCCCTTGCACCACAAGATTTTTAGCAGCATTTGGGGGTCTGAGGGTAGTAGCAAAAAAAAAAAAAAAAAAAAAATGGAAACAAAGTATATGCCCATAGTTTGGGAAATACCTAAATAGACTGTGGCATGTAAAAGGAAATATAACCCTAATATCCCAGCAAAAATAGTGAGTAAAAGGCAGCTAGGTGACTCAGCAGACTGAAAGTCAGACCTGGAGAAGGGAGATCTTGGTTTCAAATTGGACCTTGGACATTTCCTAGCTGGGTGACCCTGCACAAGTCACTTAGCCCCCATTGACTAGCCTTTATTGCTCTCCTGCCTTAGAACCAATACTTATATTTAGTATCAATTCTAAGACAGAAGGTAAGGGTTAAAAAAATGAGTAAGAATACAGTTGCTGAATCTTGTCATTTCTGTGTCTATCACATCCTCTCATATACCCCCACCTGAACTCACCAAGGCACGAATGACCCTCTCTCAGGCTTTCATGGCCTCTCATTGGGTTACTGTGATAGATTTCAAACTATCTTCCCTACTCTCTTTCGTTCTCTCCCTCTCTCCCCTTCTCTTCTCTCCCCTTCTCTTCTCTTCTATTCTCTCCTCTTCTATTCTCTCCCCTTCTCTCCTCTTCTCTTCTCTTCTCTCCCCTTCTCTTC
>NW_025381242.1:0-1750 GCF_016433145.1 Gracilinanus agilis | reverse complement strand
GGACCTTGCACTGGGGCTGGATCTGGGGTTCATATGTACTAGGTAGAGCACAGCATGGCCTGCCCCTGAGATTCCCCATTGGGCTTAGCCAGGAAACAGCTGCAGAAATAGCCAGCACTCATGAGCACCCAATGCCTCCTCTGGCTGTGTTTTCATTTTTCAAGTCTGAAAAAGCCCCATCAAGATGTGCCCATGGCAGTCCTGTAGCACCCTCTGTTGGAGCCAGTGATGAAAGCCCTGAGATGCCAAAGAGGAAATACCAAAAGTAATTCTCCCCCAGTGGTGGATACCTCCATTTAATGGTATCCTCTCCTTGGGCTGAGGTTTTCAGATCCCTGTCCCCTCTTCTGCTGATAGTTCTCATGAACTGTCTGCCCACCCTGGTAACTAGAGTCACAGACTCCATTGCTTCACTTTCAGTTCCATACTTCCCCATGGGAATACTTCAAGTTTATATTCCATTTTAAGTTAGACAATGACCCCAAAGAGATAATAAGGAGAAAAAAATTGTACAAAAATATTTATAGCTGCTCTCTGTGGTGGCAAAAATTGGAAAATGAGGGGGTGTCCATCGATTGGGGGATGACTGAATAAATTGTGGTATCCAATGGGGATGGAATACTATTGTGCTGAAAGGACTAATGAACGGAGGAATTCCATGTAAACTAGAAAGACCTCCAGGAATGGATGCAGAGTGAAAGGAGCAGAACCAGGAGAACATTGTCCTCAGAGAGGGATACATTGTAGCACAATCAATCAAATGTAACTAACTTTGCTACTAGTAGCAATGCAATGATCCAGGGCAATCCCAAAGGACTTCTGAGAAAGAACACTATCCACATCCCCAGAAAGAACCGTGGGAGCAGAAATGCAGAAGAAAAACATAGGATTGATTACATGGTTCCATGGGGATATGATTAGAATTTTGGCATTAAAAGATCACTCTATTCCAAATATGAATAAAATGGAAATGGCTTTTGAAAAATGATACATGGATAACCCAGTGGAACTGCTTGTCAGCTTTGAGAGTTTGGAGGATAGAGTGGGGGCAGGGTGAGGATCACGAATCATGTAACCATGGAAAAATATCCTAAATTAACAGTAAAATGTACATCACATCTGCTGCCACTGAGGTGAAGGCACCAACCTTTTTCCTAACATGAGGCTGCCCCCATGTTCATTGACAAAAGTATGAACTGCAATACTGACCTTTGCATTTTCGACTCTAGTTTACAAGATGATTTTCCTTAATTAATGATTCATTTCTTATCCCAACATTTCTAGTTGAAGGGATCAATACAAAGTAGAATTGCCCCCTATGCCGTCCAACCTGACTCGGCCCACCAAGGCATTTTGAGGAAACAGTAGAATTTTGAACCAGAAAAAGACCCTAAAATGTGAATTACATTCTAGGATGACTATTCCAGAAGAGTTGAGAAGGAAAGTCACCATCTCCTTCCCTCCTGGATCACTCCTTAAGTAAACAAAGGAACTTCTTTCCCTTAAAAGATATCAGTTTACTCTCTTAGTGGGGAAAGGTGCATAAAAAGCAATCACTGTGATGGATGTGGAGGCATGGATTTAAATGAGATTAGTCACTCTTTGGCAAAAATCTAGGTGCAGCTTTAATGCACTTCATCCAGAAAGGCCTTTAAATAGCAGAAATTGACCCATAGTTTCATGCGGCTTTCCCTAGGACTCTGGAAAGAGTTGTAGAGAACAGTTTTATTTCTTTAAATTTATATTTAAA
>NW_025381241.1:0-6323 GCF_016433145.1 Gracilinanus agilis | reverse complement strand
AGATGTTCATCTGTTTAAGACTCTGTTTCTCTTATTGGCCTCCCACACTCTTCCATCCCAACTGTTCCAAAGAAAACCATTCAAAGATTCCTATAAAAGAAGTAGTCAAGTATTCTCTCATACTGGATGATTAATAATTAATAAGTAATCATCATACTGGATGATTAAGATGAGGACCAGAGTATGGCCACAAGCGTGTGAATGGACAGTTCCTGCAAATGGTTTACAAATATATTGATGATCACCAATACCTAAATGGATGAGTGACTTGATTAGATGACAGAGCGAAGGCAATGGGTTGCTCTTTATTTATTGCCTGAACGTTTTAAAAAGAAAAAGAAGCATCTCTGTCCAGCAAGCAATTTGGGAAGCATGATTCATTCCAGACTCTTCCTGGAATCCTTCCTGTTTTAGCACACTCTTGGATGTGTTGCCAGTAAAGTGCTCTCCTTGGCTTTGCTGGATTGTCAGTTTTCCAGCTGGCCTAGTGCTGCAGATGGCAAAATAAAAGCAAAAAACCCAACCCTAAAAAAGGCACAGTGTAGATTTAGTTCAACTTTTCCAAGGCTTAAGATAAATAACCTTGCCA
The DNA here is from genome assembly GCF_016433145.1 of Gracilinanus agilis. Lineage (NCBI taxonomy): Eukaryota > Metazoa > Chordata > Mammalia > Didelphimorphia > Didelphidae > Gracilinanus > Gracilinanus agilis. The sequence continues at coordinate 5,734 of NW_025381241.1, read as the reverse complement.
TTGGCAGTTAAAATAAATACATAGAACTCTCTCTTCTCTTCTCTTCTGTCTGGCATCGTTGTCTTTGCTTTTTAGAAGGACTGGATGTCATTGCAGCAATGGAAGAGACATTTTTAATATTCATTCCCAAATATCTGGGATACTCACATTGACTGAATTCCCTGCACAGGAAAGAGACTACCTAGAGTGATGAAACAAGTGAGAAGGCATAGCAGCCATTTTCAGACTACATCTAAACTGTCCAGGCAGAAGTCTAGGGAATAGCTGGGACTAATACCTCATCTTCAGAATGAAAGGAAGCCTTGGGACTTAGAGCGGGGGAGAAAAAGGAGGGGGAAGGAAAAAGTGACAGCAATAGATATATACATATAATATATACAAATACAGATTTTTTTTTAAGTGCACATATTCCATGGAGAATTTAGGGCACATCAATGGCTAGGAAAAGCCTAATTAAACTCTTCCTAATTAAGGAATTGATTCCTTATTAAGCCATTCCTAATTAATTCCTAATTAATCCATTCCTAATTAATTTCTAATTAAGCCATATGGCCTAATGACCTGAGGAAATGCTCAGACAAGGAAAAGGCTAGGAACACCATAGCTGCTGCTGATACTATGGAGAAGATAAAGTTCTAATTTGGGAACCAGGAGCCTTGGAATATAATCCTGTAGAACATTAATATTGAATTGTGCTATCTTTCATGAAATAATTTCTACTTTATAGCTCTCCACCTCCACCACCAAAAACAATCTAATGTTAAGATCAAGATAAAATAGTTTCTCCCAAAGACAATGAATCTGGGTTGGGAACTACCTTCTTTTGTTTAGATCTTAAATGATGAAAGGATTAAGGGCAGGGTAAACCCTGACCTAAAGGAGAGATTAGATGAAATCATCAAGCTCTACCTGCCATGTTGGGAAGTATGGTGGCACAGCCATGTGGCAGGGAAGAAAGGGTGTGTTGTCACCCTTAAGAGCCGCCTTTTCCTGTGATGAAGTATTGAGGAAGGAGTTGAGTTCTCCAAGTCCACCTCCTCAGTGGTGCTTTATCGATCTGAGATTGCCTTTGGAATGTTCAAGGTGTAGTGGATGGCCAAACTGACCCTTGCCCAAACCTACAGGCTGTGTGTGTATGTTAGATAAGACCCCTTGCAAGCTGAAGTGTGTATCCTAGATAAGACCTTGTATACAACCCACCCAACAGGCCCCTGCGCCAGCCGATAGACCATGCCCTTTGAGTGATAAACACCTTTTGCTCTAGCTGTGTTATGAACTATATAAAGGGTGTTGCGAATCTGCCTGGGGGGGGGGGAGACCACTGTTTCTGGTCTCTTCCCCCGCATGTGAACGTGTGTAGCTTAATAAAGCTCTGCTCTCTGTGTATTTTGCATCGTCTGTCTTGTTTCCTTTGGCTCACCCAAAAAGGACCCTAACATATGGGGGCTTGTCCACTTGGGAATACGCCCTAGGAACGGCAGACGGAGAGTGGAAGCCACCCTGAGTGAGCCTGGGAACTCAATTGGCTGAAATGCCGGAACCAGTATCTGGAGGTGAGGATTACCTGTGTGACTGGATGTGTGTCTGCTGAGTGACTGGCTGCCTTGACGGCAAGGAAAAACAGCCCACGCTGTGCATATGGGTAGCAGGGTGTCCGCCTGGCCGGGGATTATACGGCCCGCCTATGCCTAAGCACTCTGGCAAGAGGTGTATACCTAACCCGAGAGGGGGTGGTTGACGCTGGCTGTTTTCCTTGACCTGTTTTTGAGCAGGACCCGAAACTATCACGGTTCCATTCCTCCGAGAGGAGGCTTGCTGAGAAATCGGGGAAGCGAATGCCTATACCTTTTCCCTCCCCCTCCTCCCCCTCCCCTCTGCTCCCCTTCCCCCCTTCCTGCTCAGGTTCGGTTCTGGCCAAATTTAGCTGTGTCACGGGTTCTAGTCCCGTGAGTCGCGAGTTGCTTCCTTTGCTCCCTGGCCGAAGGGTCTTGGGAGTAAAGAGGTTTGAGTCTTTTGAGTTGGCCCCACCTGCCGGCCAGGAGTGCGCAGGAGTCTTTCTGCGGGTGGAAGCCTTGTGAGACTACATGTTCAAGTCCTGTGGTGCGCAGGTTCGAGTCCTGCTGGCGGAAAAGCGCTGAAACTGCTGAAGTAGAAAGAGGCTTGAGTCCTCTTGAGAAATTGTGGGTTTGTAAGATTAGACACCAAGGGCTGACTGAGGGATGCCTTACTCAGTCCTGGGTGGATGAGGGACCTCTGGCTTGGCTGGCCCTGGCCCTTTGGGGCTCCCCGTTCCCTTTGGAAGGCTCAACCGGAGGTTGCTCCCCATAGAATTGTTTTGACACTACGAGGTCTCCTCTTCTTGACCTTTCTTTCCTCTGTCATTCTTCTGTCTATCTTCTTGGCCACCCTACCACGAGAGAAATGGGCAACTCTCCTAGCTACCCTATTGACCTGGTTCTCCAACACTTTGGGGATTTTAAGTCCCGTGCAGCCGACCTAGGGCTGAAGGTCCACAAAGGGAAACTCGAAGCCCTTTGTAACGCAGAATGGCCCACCTTTGGGGTAGGATGGTCTTATGGGGGAACCTGGGATCGTGCGCTCATCTCAGCAGTCCGCACGGCGGTTTTGGCCCCTAGAACCGAGGGGCATCCAGACCAGATTCCCTACATTTTTACCTGGCAATCCCTGGCTCAGGACCCTCCCCCATGGCTCAAGCTGTACACCGACTCGGCGTGAGTCCTCGCTCTTGCCCTAGACAAAGCAGCCGGGGACCCATCTGAGAGCAAGGGACAGCCCAATCCCTCAGCACCTCCAGTCCTCCCAGCCCTGGAGGAATCTCTGCTGGACCTTCCCTTACCTCCCCCTTAAAACCCCCCAGCTCCTATATACCCTCCCCTACCGGGGGAAGTCCAGGCAGCACTTCCTGCCCAGGCAGTTCCCCCTGTTTTACCTTCACCTCCCCGGGCCCATCAGGCAAGGGGCCGCAGCCCTCTTGCTCCCGAAATGAGCCAGTTACCTTCCTCCGCAGTGGCCCTCCCTGTCTGGACCGTGGGACCCATGGTCCCCAGTGGGCTAATGGTTCATCAATACTGGCCGTTCACCTCCTCTGATTTATATAATTGGAAACATCAAAATCCCCCTTTCTCAGGAGAGTTAGGGAACAAGGAAGTCAGTTCAGCCAATCAGATGGCTGATTGCTGTACCTGAGTACCCTCAGTTGAAGGGAGAGTGTGCTGCAACTGTTTTAATGAGCTTTCTCACAGCAAACATTTCTTTTTTTAACCATGGATCCTAAAGAACTGATTTTTTTCCTTTTAAAGCATGCTTGTCATAAGGTTGTATGTTTTTGTTTATTGTCTTTGCCACAGTCTCATCTCTATGTATTCTTAAATTGGACATTACAAAAAAGTGGGGGAGTTGAAAGATTGAACTTCCCACAGTTAAAAATCCTCAGCAGAGGACAAGAGCAAATATCTGTTCAATGATGTTTCCTCTTTCTTCCTTTGGATGGGCCCCCAAAGGAGTGAAAAAAGAGAAAGATTCAGAGCAGAAAAGGAAGATTCTACTCCACAACTGGAAGCATTTTCATTTAAGATTTGACTTTAAGGGTTAAGGATTGCTAATAATGTTGATATGTTACAATGTAATTTTATTTTTGTGGTAACTGTTGTCAGTCAAATGTGAAATATTTATTGAACACAAAAACTCATGGTTAGACGTTTGTTAAGCCTTGGTTCCAGTGAATTGAGAATTGTCTAAATGTGGTTAATAACCAGTCTGACACAGAGAGGGAATGTTTTTTCTATCAGGACAGAAATTGTGCTGGTTACTTTGTAAATGTAAAAGTCATTCAGAAAAAGTTGTAATATTATTATTGAGAACTTATTCTAGAATTTAAACTTGGGATTTTTCAAAATGAGATGTTCTTTTAATGTATGTGCTGTCAGAACTAACAATAAGTAATCATATGACACACAAGAAGTTTTTAAAGTGGTTAATCTGTACATGGGATTTAATAATACAAGTACTAAAATTTGGAAAAGGTGGAATTTCTAAAAAGTGTTATATTTGACTAGGGTTGTATGAACTGTTTTTAGGAATTTTTGATCTAGAGATTAACATGTATTTAGACTCAAATTGCTAGAAAGTAATGATGAATGAATACAAAATATGTATGCATTTGGACTATAAAGAGAATTAAGTTTTTCTACCTGAATAGGTTAAGGTTGTATGATGTGCAAACTGTATGAAATTAACAAGAGAAAATTTGACCAGCCCAGGAAGCTAATAGGATTACATGCAATTAAATATAGTACCTTTCCTCTTTTTGTAATAATGGTAAAGGAAGAGAAGCCAGAGGAAATAAGAGTAATTGATAAAGAAATAATAGATGTGAATTCTAGAACAAATGGTAAATCAGAATAATATTGATGGAATTCAATCAGTTATGTAGCAATGCTTTGAGGTAAAAAGAAACTAAACTGGAGGTTCTATGCTGTTTTAAACAGAGGTTTAAAAGGAATAAGAGCAAATACTTTGCAATTCAGTTGTTTATATACTGAAAGATTTCTAAAGGAGTTGAAGTTATTTAGAAGTTGTGGAGTTCAAACTAAAATTTATAGAGAATAATTTATTATGAAAGCTTTGATACATGCTAAATTTTAAATTGTGGTGATCTCATTTGTTAAAGAGAGACAAGAGACAAGGTTGTTAAGTCATAAAAACCTAAATCAAGCCAGGCAGCCTTAGGGTAAATTGCTCACAAACAAACAGGAGGAAAGGAAGAAATACTTTTAATTGTTTATTGCCAAAATATGTAAGAATAACTGATTGATCAGCCTGGTAGGGATGTGAAAGGCTTGTTTGAGGGTATGGAAACTGTTTCAAGACTGCTGCTTAGCAGAATTTCTCTGAGCTGTAATGGAAAAGACTTGTCTTTAAGGAAGGAGAAGGCTTCTGAGATCCAATGATGATATATTGCAAAAGTCAGAGAATGTTCTGTGATAGTTAGAGAGGCAATTTTAGGGCTCAACCTGGACTGGACCTCTTCTGACCATGTAGGCTACTAATGATTCAGTGACACAAGGATGGTATGAGCCAGTGTCAGTTTTGGCCTGTACATGGAGCCCCTCACTATGTGTCCCTTGAGACGTGAGGAAATGCTTTTTCTATCTGCCTTCCCTTTTTGGAGCAAGTTCACATAATCAGCACTTAATGCAAGTTGTGAAATTATTGTTTCCATCTCTCCAAACAACCTATTAGGTTAATAATTTAAAATTATCAAATTTTTAGGGAACACACTTTGAGAAGTAGATGAAGTTTAGTGATAGATGACTTATAGCTTGCAGCCTTAATTTACCACAACTGAAGTTTGGATCTTGACCCTGGAAATAACTCAGGGCTTTCTGGATTTCCTCCAGGATCTGGGATAAAGAAATTTATCTGTAAAATATTATTATTCAAGTAGTTATAGATGGCATATTAATGGAGCCTTGCAAAAGGATATTTTTTAACAGAAACATCACATCCCAATTCTGCAAACAATTTAGGGATCAAATGTCCTAAAAGGTTCAATTCCTGTCAGAGAATGATTTTTGGGGATAAAATCTATTGGCTAAGATACCCAAGTGTAAATGTTTAATATGAGTTTCTAATGTCCTAATTTCCTTTTTGTATCTGGTGTTCTAGTTTTTGCCCCAGTCCTAGGTTCTATCCTTCTGCCTTAGGGATGGAT
>NW_025381240.1:0-5165 GCF_016433145.1 Gracilinanus agilis | reverse complement strand
CCTCTCCTCTCTCCTCCCCATCTTCCAGCCCTCCCCCAGCACAGGCAAAATCCACACTCTGCTTCCACTTCCACAGCCCCAGGAAACAAGAAGGAGCAAGTCTTAAAGAAATGAACCAAGACCTGGCAGGAGACTCTCTGCAGAACTTTAAACTCTTTATAGATCATTATATAACAGCTATAAATTAATTCAGCTTATTGCACTTCAAAAGTTCCTTAGGCCACTTGTTATCTTCGGATAAAATAAGCTTCATCAACATAAGAAATGACAGGTGACAGCAGAACAATGATAAGATGTCCTTGAGATATGAAAACCAAGACGAAAGAATGTACAAGTGGAACACACATACACATTCACTCTCTCTCTCTCTCTCTCTCTCTCTCTCTCTCACACACACACACACACACACACACACACACACACACACACACACACACACAGTTCCTCTCTGGGTAACTCTTTTCCTGTAGCAATCATCCACACTCTCATAAACTAGACCAGATGAGGAGACAACCAGACCCCTTTTGGTTGCTTGTGCCACCAGGTATCAACAAGTTAGAACTGAGACAAAGAATGCCCCAAATACCAAAACTTTCCTTGGGAGTCTGCTCACAACGGATATTGCTGCCTTTTGGGAGAAGAGGGACCAAAGCACAAAACAAGGTGGAAAAAGCAGGAGGTCTGATGACTTCAATAACGGTTCCTTAGAGAAACCCTCCTCACTTTGGTCTCTACATCAAAACCGAAACTAAGGTAATCAGACGTTACTTCCCTAAAAGCCCGAGAAAAGGTGGCGGCCTTTTCTGTATTAGTAATCACAGAAGACACTCAATAATAACAGCTTCTTTGACATAGTTTTCACTCTAGAAAGACTGAAAACGATGATCCCAGGAATGGTGACCCTGAGGTTTGGAACAGGAGTCATGGAGACCCGGAATCCAGTCCCACCTCTGACATTTGAGCCTGGACATATCATTATTGACCATCCATTTCCTTGTTTATAAAAGGGAGATTTAAAGGGGGCCGGGGCTGCTAGGTGGCTTAGTAGAATGAGAGTCAGACCTAGAGCTGGGAGATCCTGGATTCTAATCTTGCCTTAGACATTGGCTTACTGTGTTACCCTGGGCAAGTCACTTAACCCCTATTCCCAAGCCCTTAATGTTCTTTTGCCTTGGAACCAACGCTCAGTATTGATTCAAAGATGTAAGGTAAAGGTTTAAAAAAAAAGGGGGGGATAGGGGTAGCTGGGTAGTTCAGTGGATTGAGAGCCAGGCCTAGAGACAGGAGGTCCTAGGTTCAAATCTGGCCTCAGATACTTCCCAGCTGGGTGACCCTGGGCAAGTCACTTGACCCCCATTGCCCACCCTTACCGCTCTTCCACCTATGAGTCAATACACAGAAGTTAAGGGTTTAAAATAAAAAAAAATAAAATAAAAAAAAAAAGGGGGATAATTATGATACTTTACTCACAGGATCATCTGGAAGAGACAATGAAATAGTCCTATTATAACTGGAATCACTATTGTTATTCCCATTTTAATATATGAGGAAGGAGGCAGTAAAGCAAAATGACTTACACAGCACCATAGATCTGGAACTAGATGGACCTTAAGACATTCGAATCCACCCATTTCTTCATTTTTTAGATGAATAACTGAGGCCATGGTTGTGAAGTGACTTGACCAGGGTCTCCCAGTGATTAAATGTCAACACTGAGGTAATCTGACTTCACAACTAAGTTCTCTTCCCACTCTCCTCCTTCTGCAACCGGTTTTGGTTGAGATAAAGCATTCCTCATTTGTGAGAATCAAATGAGATTTGGAAAGTTCTTAGCACAATGCCTGGCACATAGTAGGCGTCATCATCATCTTATTACTAATATTGTTGCTATTATTATTTCTCTGCATTTTAATGGGGTCCTCAGCATCTGTGATTCCCTCCTCTGGATGCTTAAGGAGTATCAAGTTTTCTTATGTAGCAGGAAAGTCCCCGAATGCCACCTTCCCTTCTCAGCTGCTCACGCTGCTATTGTTCTTTTCTCACCCATCAGAGAGTGAGCGTGACTATCTCTAGTTTGGGGTTGGGGTATCCTTTCATTTGAGAACGTTGGAGAGCCCAAACAAATAGCACCCAACAGTTGTATTTTGGACTTCTACCCATTTATACCCGAAATACGGCAACACCCACACACTATCCACTGACCACATAAGAAACACGATGAATCCATCAGTCTTCAGGCAGTTATTCTAACAGATCCTAATCTCTTTCATCAGAAACTTTCAAAGTCTCTGAATGAATGAATGCTGAGCTCACTGGCCACAGACTCTTAATAAAAAATATTTCCTATGCTGAGAAGGGGGCTTTTTATTCCTAAAGTCATTGGATTGTTGACAAATCTCTCCCTCCCTCCCTCTCTCTCCCCCCCTCTCTCTCTCTCTCTCTCTCTCTCTCTCTCTCTCACACACACACACACACACACACACAAAGAGAGGGAGAGAGAGAGAGAGAGAGAGAGAGAGAGAGAGAGAGAGAGAGAGAGAGAGAGATTCCTACAGCCTACTTTTCTTCACTGGAGAGAGACAACAAAGATGAATACTCACTGCGGAAAGCTGGCTCCACGTGGACCTCAGTGGTTTGTAGCGAATTACTATTTTTTCTTCTGGTTTTTGGCTTTTTGTCTCTGAATCTTCATCAGAGTCAATATCGAGAGCTTTCTCTTTGTAGTTCTGATATAATACAGCATTTTCTACAATAGGAACAAACCAGGAACTTGTAATTAATTGCCCCCAAATTGTATGCTATTTACAAATAGAGACAGCATGATGTAGTAGAAACCAGAAAGACCTGGGTCCAATTCCCTGTCTGAAACACCACAGAGGGTGACCCTGGATGAATTACTTAACTTCCAAACGTTCTAGACAATTCTCTAAGGCTGTAAATTGCGGGGAATATTATTGATATGTCCTGAAAGAGTATGTTTCCTCATCTGGGAGTTCTCTACATCACTGAAATGGCAGGTCTAGTCCCTTCCCTTTTTTTGTCTGCAGAGGACTTCTAGACCTATCTCCCTGCTTCATAGAATCACAGGATTGAAAGTTGAAATATCCTTGGAGGTCTTCTAGTCCAACTCAACTTTGACCAAGAATGATTGACCAACCAACAGATACTCATCTGATTTCTACATGAGACCTTCAAGGAAGGCAAATTCACTCTCTTGCGAGGTAGCCCATTTCACTTTGGGAAACCATTAATTATTAGAGAGTTTTCCTTTATATCAAGATTAAAATTGACCTTGTATGTAAAGCCTTCGTCAATAAGAGACTAACGGACATCGACATGGGAGCACGATGCGAGTGTTATTTCAAATCTCTTTTCTCACCTGCATAGATGCTCCTATGATGGTAAAAATGAATTTTTACCAACTCGAGCATTAGGTTTCATTGATTAAACACATTCGTCCTTCTCAAAATACGTTGTTTAATTTCCTTTTCTCCACCCACAAGGTACAGTCAGTTCTATAAAAGCTCTATGAATTGATTCATATCCTCGACACTCTTTTCCAACCATTATCATGCATTGATTTCTCCTTTGCCATTGCCGTGCCTACTGTTTTGATCACACGTGTTGGCACTTTCTTCTAGGAAGCCTGGCATCTTTATAACCCAAGTCCATTCCACTTGACATTGATTAAGCATTCATTTTTATGTGTAGCTACTGTTCGGACTAGAGATAGAGAGACTTGAAGGAGTAGGCTGGGCAGGGGAAATGAACATATGCAGACTAATCAATACAAATTACATATAAAATAACTTCAAGAGGGGTAAGGCATTAATAATTGTGGGATAGGGGAAAAAAAAATCAGGGAGGGCTTTCTGTAAGAGGTGGTTTCTGTACTGTGCTCTGATTCCAGGAGGCAGTAGTGAGGAGGGTGTGCATTCTTTATAAGGAAGACTGCCTGGCTAAGAGCAGGTGGATGGGAAAGAGCTAACCAACCAGGATTAAGTATATGTCCCAATCAGCTCTCGGTTTTAGGCATACCAACTAGCTAAGGAGAGTCATTATGGTAGAGTGGATAGAAATCTGACCTCTGGGCCAGGGAAACTTGGGTTTAAGACCCATTGATAATAATAATAATAATAATAACAATAACAATAATAATAATAATAACTATGATGATTATAATAATAATAATAACAATAATGATAACTATGATGATGATGATGATAATAATAATAATAATAACAATAATGATAACTATGATGATGATGATGATGATGATGATAATAATAATAATAATAATAATAAAGGATGGGGCAGCTGGGTGGCTCAGGAGATTGAGACCCAGGCCCAGAAATGGGAGGTCCTGGGTTCAAATCTAATCTCAGACACTTCCTAGTTGTATGACCCTGGGCAAGTCACATAGCCCCCATTGCCTGGTCCTTACCACACTTCTGTCTTAGAACCAATACACAGTATTGATCCTAAGACAGAGGATAAGTGTTTAAAAAAATAATCTACCTCTGCTAGCTTCTGTCTTTATGACCCCTGAGAGGCCATTTAACCCCTAAGGAAACCTCGGTTGATCTCGGGCAGTTCATATACTACAGAAGATGTCCTTCCAGCATTAAGTATGCTCAGATTGAATTCTACAAAATCACCCATCCAGGTGTTCTCTCCTCCTGACTTGAGAGCAAGATTTGCATCTAGCCTGGCGCTGGGCACAGAGTAGATGATGAATATATTCATTAGCTCGGAATCAGGCTTAATCGTGGAATTTCAAATGCTTGGAAGCTGGAGATGTCGGAACATTAGAAACATCCCCTTTGCTGCTTCATATAAAGGCAAAATTCTTTTGTTTCCATTGACCAGGCCTGGGTTGAGGCCAAGACTCCATACCAAACTAATAACTCATATTTATATATTGCTTTAAAGTTGGCGAATGGGGTTTCCCCACAAACCTTGGGAGGTTTTTAGAGCTCCGGTGCTTAACCCATTTTGCTCTTGGTCCTCCCACAGAAAACCCCCACAATACCCTGCAGTGGGGATGGGGATGAAACCCCAGGCAAGGGATTGTCAGGAATGACAGGAGATGGCACTGGACACCCAGAAGCAGCTCTCTGAAATCAAGCTGTGCCAAAGGCCAGTATTCGATTCCTTTTAAAAAA
>NW_025381239.1:0-1497 GCF_016433145.1 Gracilinanus agilis | reverse complement strand
TTTCTAGATTCCATGTCGACAATCATAAAAAGCATCTATCTAAATCCGAAAGCAATCACACAATTTGCAATATCACACAATATATCACAAATCACACAATATGCAATAGAGATACACTAGAACCTTTTCCAATAAACGCAGGAGTGAAGCAAAGATGCCCACTCACTATATTATTTGATATAGTTCTGGAAATACTAGCAACAACAATAAGATAATAGAAAGAAATTAAAGGCATCAAGGCATGTAAAGGCAAGTAAAAAAGAGATAATCTATCCTTATCTGCTGATGATTTAATATTTTACTGGGAAAATCCTGAGAAAATATCTTCAGTAAAGTTTCAAACTACAAAATAAATTCTCAAAAATCAACACTTCTATATAATTTTAAAATAAAACACATACACAAGAAGCAATAATGGAAAAGGAAATCCCATTCCAAGTAATTACAAAATGCATAAATTACCTGGGATTAACCCAAGCACACAGACTTGTCAGCCTATCCATCAATCAATAGTTATTAAGAATTTACTATATACTAGTCACTTTTCTAAATGCTGAGTATACAAAAACAGGCAAAAAAAACAAAACAAAACAGTTCCTGCCCTCAAAGAAGCTTATGATCTAATGAGGGAGACAACATATGAAGAGGTAGAGACAAAGCAAGATACATACAGGATAAAAAGGAAAAAATTAACAGAAACAAAGCACTAGAACTAAAAGGAGTTGGGAAAGGCTTTCAGTAATAGATGCAATTATATTTTAGACTGTAAGGAAGCCAAGGAGGCCAGCAGGCAAACAGAGAAGGGCTTTCAGGCATGGGAAACAGCCAGAGAAAATGCTCATATTGCAATATAATGTCTTGATCATGGAACAGGCAGAAAACCAAAATTGTGGGAAGCCAATAAGAGAATAGATAAAAATCTGAGACCCCTCTTTTGACACCTCTTATGATCCATGCCTTTTCTTATTGGAAAAACATTATAGAGTTATTGGAAAGCTTTGAGTCTATAACCAGACCAGAAGCTACTGAGTTAACAATTTCTCTCCTTGATAATTAAGAAGTCCAAACCCTAAAAAATATATTACTTAGATAAGGATTGGAGCCAGACAATTTAGTCCAGACTATCTGACCAGGTGCAGATCTGTAAATCAAGGCAGAACGCAATTAGTAAACATCTCCATGAAATTTATTTCTGCTCCCAGAAGTAAACCCCTACTAATTGGTGGTTGGAATTTGGCCCTTGTCCTTGCACCTATATCTCTACTTTTTAGACTCTAATGGATTGTGTATGATTTGTAACCCCATTCACAGCTGTTATTCTTTCTTTGTGTTCTTTGTTTGAAACCAGTATAAAATAAAGTCCAAATCCCATTGCGTTAGAGCAACATGGGCTAACCACTAGTCTGGTTGTTCTCATTTTCTTCCTCCTGCCTTAACAATCCTAAGCCACCAACGCCACTCAGGACCAAAAACCATATAGGGGGCTAGCTCCCTATA
>NW_025381238.1:0-1389 GCF_016433145.1 Gracilinanus agilis | reverse complement strand
ATATACCTAAAAGCATCAACAAGCATCATATGCAATGGGGATAAATTAGAAGCCTTCCCAATAAGATCAGGAGTGAAACAAGGATGCCCATTATCACCTCTATTATTCAACATAGTACTAGAAACACTAGCAGTAGCAATTAGAGAAGAAAAAGAAATTGAAGGTATCAAAATAGTCAATGAGGAGACTAAGCTATTACTCTTTGCAGATGATATGATGGTATACTTAAAAAATCCTAGAGAATCAACTAAGAAGCTTGTAGAAATAATCAACAACTTTAGGAAAGTTGCAGGATACAAAATAAATGCACATAAATCATCAGAATTTCTATACATTTCCAACACATTAGATCACCAAGGGGTAGAAAGAGAAACACTATTTAAAATCACCCTAGACAATATAAAATACTTGGGAATCTATCTACCAAAACAAACACAGCAATTATATGAAAACAACTACAAAACACTTTCAAAACAAATAAAACTGGATCTCAACAATTGGAAAGCCATTGATTGCTCATGGGTAGGACAAGCTAACATAATAAAAATGACAATTCTACCCAAATTAATTTACCTATTTAGCGCCATACCTATCAAACTACCAAAAATCCTTTTCATTGAATTAGGAAAAACTATAATAAAGTTCATTTGGAATAACAAAAGATCAAGAATATCAAGGGAAATAATGAAAAAAAATGTGAAGGAAGGGGGCCTAGCAGTACCAGATATTAAATTATACTATAAAGCAGCAGTCATCAAAACGGTATGGTACTGGCTAAGAGACAGAAGGGAGTATCAGTGGAAAAGACTTGGGGTAAGTGATGTCAGCAAGACAGTCTATGATAAACCCAAAGAGCCCAATTTTGGGGACAAAAATCCACTATTTGACAAAAACTGTTGGGAAATTTGGAAAACAATATGGGAGAGATTAGGTCTAGATCAACATCTCACACCCTATACCAAGATAAATTCAGAATGGGTGAATGACTTGAATATAAAGAGGGAAACTATAAACAAGTTAAATGAACACAGAATAGTTTACTTGTCACATCTGTGGGAAAGGAAAGACTTTAAAACCAAGCAAGAGTTAGAGAAAATTACAAAATGTAAATTAAATGGTTTTGATTATATTAAACTAAAAAGCTTTTGTACAAACAAAAACAATGTAGTCAAAATCAGAAGGGAAACAACAAATTGGGAAAAAATCTTTATAACAAAAAACTCTGACAGGGGTCTAATTACTCAAATATACAAGTAGTTAAAGCAATTGTATAAAAAATCAAGCCATTCCCCAATTGATAAATGGGCAAGAGACATGAATAGGCAATTTTCAGGTAAAGAAATCAAAAGTATCAATAAGCACATGAGAAAGTGTTCTAAATCTCTTATT
>NW_025381237.1:0-1923 GCF_016433145.1 Gracilinanus agilis | reverse complement strand
GTGCCCTTCAGTCTAAGCCTGGGAGACGACTATTGACGCTGTTATAATCATGTTTCTGCTTCTTCCTTTCACAGAAAATCTTCTAAGCAAGGAAAGTTAGGCTGTGATTTTTTTTCAATATGATGAAACATGGCAAAATATTCTATCACCCTTCTTACTGTTTTCAATGTAAGAATATAGTCATCCCTATATCCTAAAGCCTCTAAGCACATCAATTTTTTGGTTTGTCATCCACCTGCTAGTAACTCTTGTCAGAGTTTTTTCTATAAAGATTTTTTCCAAATTTGTTGTTTCCCTTCTGATCTTGGCTACATTGTTTTGGTTTGTATAAAAGCTTTTTAGTTTTATATAATCAAAATAATTTATTTTACCTTTTGTAATTTTCTCTAACTTATGCTTGGTTTTAAAATCTTTTCTTTACCAGAGACCTGACAAGTATACTATTCTGTGTTCACTTAACTTATTTATAGTTTCCCTCTTTATATTCAAGTCATTCACCCATTCTGAATTTATCTTGGTGTAGGGTGTGAGATGTTGATCTAAACCTAATCTCTCCCATATTGTTTTCCAAATTTCCCAACAGTTTTTGTCAAATAGTGGATTCATGTCCCAAAAGTTGGACTCTTTGGGTTTATCATATACTGTTTTGCTGATGTCATTTACCCCAAGTCTATTCCACTGATCCTCCCTTCTGTCTCTTAGCCAGTACCATATTGTTTTGATGACTGCTGCTTTATACTATATTTTAATATCTGGTACTACTAGACCCCCTTCCTTCACTTTTTTTTCATTATTTCCCTTGATATTCTTGATCTTTTGTTATTCCAAATGAAATTTGTTATAGTTTTTCCTAATTTGCTGAAAAAGTTTTTTGGTAATTTGATAGCTATGGTGCTAAATAGGTAAATTAATTTGGGTAGAATGATCATTTTTATTCTGTTAGCTCCTCCTACCCATGAGCAATCAATGTTTTTCCAATTGTTTAGATCTAGTTTTAATTGATTGGAAAGTGTTTTGTAGTAGTTTTCATATAATTGCTGTGTTTGTTTTGGTAGATAGATTCCCAAGTATTTTATGTTATCTAGGGTGATTTTAAATGGTGTTTCTCCTTCTACCTCTTTCTGCTGTGATGTGTTGGAAATATATAGAAATGCTGATGATTTATGTGCATTTATTTTGTATCCTGCAAACTTGCTAAAGTTGTTGATTATTTCTACCAGCTTCCTAGTTGATTCTCTAGGATTTTTTAAGTATACCATCATATCATCTGCAAAGAGTGATAGCTTAGTCTCCTGGTTGCCTATTTTAATACCCTCAATTTCTTTTTCTTCTCTAATTGCTACTGCTAGTGTTTCTAATACAATGTTAAATAATAGAGTAGATAATGGGCATCCTTGTTTCACTCCTGATCTTATTGGAAAGGCTTCTAATTTATCCCCATTGCATATGATGCTTGTTGATGATTTTAGGTATATACTGTTTATTGCTTTTAGGAAAGGTCCTTTTATTCCTATACTGTCCAGTGTTTTCAATAGGAATGGATGCTGTATTTTGTCAAAGGCTTTTTCAGCATCTATTGTGATAATCATGTGATTTTTGTTTGATAGACTATTGATATGGTCAATTATGTGGATGGTTTTCCTAATGTTGAACCATCCTTGCATTCCTGGTATAAATCCCACCTGATCATGGTGGATGATCCTCTTGATCACTTGCTGGAGTCTCTTTGCTAGTATTCTATTTAAGATTTTTGCATCTATGTTCATTAGGGAGATTGGTCTATAGTTTTCTTTCTCTGTTTTTGGTCTACCTGGCTTTGGAATCAGTACCATGTTTGTGTCATAAAAGGAATTTGGTAGGACTCCTTCTTTGCTTATCATATCAAATAATTTGTATAGTATTGAGATTAGTTGTTCTTTGAAT
>NW_025381236.1:0-6860 GCF_016433145.1 Gracilinanus agilis | reverse complement strand
TATAGCCAATCCCCATCTTTGGATCAGATGGAAAGATATATAGCACAAGGTGAAATCCCGAAGACCTTATGTCTTTGAGTTGGGAGATGAACCAGAATTGTTGAAGGGAATACAAAATACCTGCCAAACATTCCCTGACACAACTGATGGGAAAGCTCCTACTCTTGAAGACTATGATACTCAGAACATCAGAGTGGGAGGAAACCGTAGTAAACCCTCCACCTTTTCAGTCCTTAGCCATTGTCAGCCCGAGAATTCTATTAGGTCAGCTCAAGGCAGCTTGGTAACCACGGTTACTCACAGTCCTGCTCTGAGTGAGAGAGAGGGTCTGCTCTCTGAACCAACATTCTACAATGAATCTCCTAGACACAGAATTTCTGATCGTGCTGCAGAAATGTCTGCTTTAGCTCATAGTGATGACATAAGACTTGGGGAAGTGCTTGTGCAAGACCATACACATGACAGGATCCAAAATAAGTGCACAAAATCTACTAAGGATTCTTTATTACCCTTAGTCCCAGTTAAGTCCAGTAGCAACAGGGAACCCCTGGTTAGCCTGGAAATTGCGGGGGTCGTCTATGACACAATCCTTGACACTGGGGTGACTGTGCCTGTTCTCCATCAGGCTCCAGAAGGATGCAAATATCAGGGCAGTTTGAGAGTGAGAGGTGCTTCGAGACTAACACAAGGAGTCCCAAAGCTTAAGGCCAAAATGATAAAATTGGGCCCTCTAACTCTCAAACCCACCTTTTGTTGATGCCTTCATGTCCTTCAAACCTTGTTGGACGGGATCTTTTATGTAAATTAGCTGCTACCATCCAATGCCAACCAGATGGGCAGATCTATCTCCACTTACCTAAGAGATCTCTGAAACATCATCCCATTTTGTTTTTAGACTCATGCAGTGAAGAACCAACATACCATCAAAGTGACAGTATTTATCAGGTTCCTGATGACATTCCAGATTGTGTATGGGCTAAAAATTCAAATGATGTGGGCAGAATCTTATCTGCTGAGCCAGTGAGAATAGAAGTTAAGGAAGGATTACCACCATGAATTTCTCAGTTTAAATTGAGCAAAGAGGCTATCGAGGGAGTGAAACCCATCATCGAGAGTTTATTACAACAAGGGATTTTAAGATATGGCTTCTCACAGTACAACAGCCCTATCATGCCTGTGAAGAAAACCAAATTAACTCCTGATGGGAAGACTCAATGGCGATTGGTACAAGATCTTAGAGCTGTTAATAACCATGTGCAAAAAACCTATGCCATGGTTCCTAGTCCATCTCAGGTCTTAACAGCTCTACCAAACACAGCTGCTTGGTTCACAGTTATAGATCTCTGTTCAGCCTATTTCTCTGTTCCTCTGCACAGAGACAGCCAACAGCTGTTCGCCTTTACATGGCAAGGTAAATCCATTTCGTGGACCCGTCTTCCACAAGGTTTCTCAGATTTGGCCTCAGTCTTCTACCAAGTCTTGCAGAGAGACCTTGAGTCAATCATTTTCCAAGACAGCAAGATGCTGCACTATGTTGATGACATCCTGTTAATGTCACTATCAGCTGAAATCTGCCATAGTGACAGTGTGCACTTGCTTAAAGAGTTGGGCAAACAGGGACATAAGATTTTGAAACCCAAACTTCAGTACATAAAAACAAGAGTCGAGTATTTAGGATACATCTTAGAAAAGGGCACCAGGAGTATTATCCAGAAGAGAACCCAGGACATACAGAAGTTGAGCTTGCAAAAGACGAAGAGGCAACTCAGCACAATCATAGGAGTAACGAGCTTCTTTAGAAACTGGATTCCAGGTTATGCTCTCATCCCCAAACCTTTGATAGAGCTAACCAGGAAGGAAGTTCCAGAGCCTTTGAGGTTAACCAAGGAGTATATCCATGCCATCAGAAAGCTCAAAGCGCTAGCTATCAGCACCAGCCCTAGGCATCCCTAACTATGAAAAACCTTTTCTACTCTATGTACATGAGGATAAAGGTATAGCTTCTACTGTTCTCACGCTATCATTTGGGAATACCCTCAGACCCATTGCATACTATAGCTCAAAGTTAGATCCTGTTGTTTGTGGAATGCCAAGTTGTTTAGGTCCTATTGCTACATTAGCCATTATGGTCAGGAAATCAGCTTCCTTGGTATTAGGGGGTATTAGATTCCACACCAAGTGGAATCTACTCTTAGGAACACTACACTCCAAGCTTTTACTTCCCAAAGGTTATCTCAATACCAAGCAATCCTGTTGGCTAATGAAAACATCACATTTCACTGGTGCAAAAGTTTAAATCCTGTAACTCTGATTCCAGATCTACCTCTGGAAGGAGACAGTCTACACATCTGTGAAGAGGTACTTGACATCATGCACAAGACTAGGGATGACTTATGTGATACACCCATGGATGATCCCAAATTGACACTCTTTACAGATGGGTCTTCTCACTTAGTAGACAATCAGAGATTTACTGGTGCTGCAGTAGTAACAGCCTCTGAAACCCTTTGGTACTCACCCCTTCCATCAACCATGAGTGCTCAAGGGGCAGAGGTATTGGGTTTGATTCGTACTCTCCAGCTAGCCAAAAATAAGAAGAGTCAACATTTTTATAGGCTCGAAATACACTTTTGGAGTGGTGCATCATTCTGTTGAACTCTGGGAAAACAGATGTTTCATAAATTCTAATGGCAAGCAAATTGCATATGGCAGTCTAATAAACAAGGTTTTGCAAGCATAAAAAGAAGAAAAGCAATCAAAAGGAGGAAATATCAAATTAAAATGATAAAATAAAACCCAGCATTACAATAGGGTACCTACTGTGTGTCACACACTTTATAAATATTTTCTCATTTGATCCTCACAGGATCCCTAGGAGTTACTTGATATTATGTACATGTTATGGTTGAAGAGACAGGCACAGACAGAGCTCCTCTGAATTGCCCAGTATTAAAAGTCCTAGCAAGTGTCTGAAGTTGAATTAGAATGCACCACCTCCTGTATTGTGATTTTTAGAAAGAATATCATGAAAACACCAGTATCTCTAGGGTGGGAAATAGGAAGAGAATTGTACAGGCTTTCTTGCTGAAGGATGAAAATTCGTTTTTCATTTTAGCTCTCTAAGCAGCCAACAATATGACTTGCTACCTATCATGGGAAAGATTTGTTTTACCATCGACTCATAAACATATTAAATGATAAATATGCTTGGAGATCAATGACATAGATTGCTTTGGTTTAAATAAAAACACTATAAAATCACCTTCATAAGGATATAATTTCATTATTTCTCCCAATTGGCTACACTCTCACAGAAACTGCAGAATGACTAACCTGTGTTGCAGAGCAAGACCTTTAAGGAGCTTCCAGCCAGAAGAACCAGAACTTAAGTGAAGTATGAGTGCAGATCAAAAAACAAGCACAGCATTGCAGTGAGTGGCCAGTGAAGGACTTTTGTAAAAGTTTGTGGTCAGTGAGGATTTCATAAGGGCCTCTCCTCTGCATGTCTAGTGACCCAGGTGTGCAAAGAGCCTGCTATCTTAGGAGCAAGAATAATGCAAACTGAAGTAATGTCTTGATCTCATGATTATAAACTTGATGAGATGTAATTACAGGGTAATCCAGGAATGGGACAACGTGGAGAGACAACCAGTGAGAATCTGCTTGCCTGTGAGCATTAATGGCTGACCTTCCTTGAAGTTTGGAAATAATTTGGTGTGAAGTTGAGAAACTAAAAGAATATGTTACACTGAGTCAGAAGCAGTCAGAGTTTGAGATTGCATAAAATTTCGGTGTTTAGGAGATGAGGGAAGGGCATTTTGGAGAGGGGAGAGAAGACACAGAGAGATGGGCCAGCAATTAAATGACTTTCAGCTTCCCTTCTCGATTTCCCCTACTACAGTAGCCAACAAAGGGGATTCTCCAAAATGGTGGTAGTTCAGAGGCAGGAGCCAGCTTCCAGGGATAGGGGGGAACCCTGTCCTAAGGGTTTAAGTAAGTTGGGATCCTGGTCAGCATGGCATGGTGCCCCAATATCCACTCGCACCACTGTGGGGCTGGCTAAGTCAGCAGTTCTAATTATGGTAACAGGGAGAAATACCTTCTCTGGCTGAGAGACTGTCTTTGAAATTCCCTTACACACACCCCACAAGAGAGGTACCCATGGGTAAGGTTAGCTTAAGGTTGACAGGACCAGTGTCTTTGTGTGAACTTCTTTCTCTTCTTTAGGAATCTGACTGCGGTTTTCTATTTCTCAAGTAGTTTAATAATTTATAGTAAATCAAGAAAGTTAATAGGTTTGAGGTGAGAGGAGACCCTACTGGGTTTCCTTGTTTTTCTGCAGCTCAGTTAAGAGGGCTCTGCTCCAACTTAACTATCCTCTTATCTAATCAAAGTCTCTCTCCTACCTTAACAAGTGGCAAGTATCCTTCTTGGGAAGGTCAAGGGATGGAAAGGATTTTCAGGGTGACCCCTGAAGTGAAGGGATCAGCCCCTTCTCAGCAGCTGTAGTTGTTTGTTCTTCCTCTAATGGAGGCTCTCAAACAGCAGCAACAGGAACCTTCTTTCTCTTCTGGGCAAGAGAAATGGAGGCAAGGCTTTTCCACAGGTTGGAATCTAGAACTCCAGTTCTTTGCTCCACACTTGCCAGAGTACAGAGGGCAAAGACCCTTCAGTTCTCAGTTTCTCCCACAATCCTCTTCTCTCACTCTCACTCCACCTCCCTTCATATTCAAACCTCTGTCTGCTCCATCTCAGTGGGCCAAAATGCCAGAAACTTGATTCACAGTCTTCTTGTCCACAGTTGTCCTTGAGTAACTCCAAAAGCATCATATTCCTAGTTTGGATCATTTGGAATCACTACAGAAAAGAAAAATTATGTTTGAAATACTTATTACCCAAGGAGGAAAATATTGTTATAACAAAATTGGGCCAATAATTCTTTTTTTCCGTTTATTTTTTTATTTAGAATATTTTCCCATAGTTACATAATTCATGTTCTTTCCCTCTCCCCCAAACCTGCCCCCCCCCAGAGCCAATGCGCAATTCCACTGGGTTTTACATGTATTATTGATAAGGACCTATTGCCATTATTGATAGTTGCACTAGTGTGATCATTTAGCATCTACATCCCCAATAATATCCCCATCAACCCATGTGTTCAAATAGTTGTTTTTCTTCTGTGTTTCTACTCCCAATGTTCTTCCTCTGACTGTAAATAGCTTTCTTTCTCATAAGGCCCTCAGGTTTGTTCTGGATCCTTGTATTGCTGCTAGTAGAGAAGTCCATTAATGTTCGATTGTACCACCATGTATCAGTCTTTCTGTACAATGTTGTTCTGCTTCTGCTCTTTTTACTCTGCCTCAATTCCTGGAGGTCATTGAAGTTCACATGGAATTCCTCCAGTTCATTATTCCTTTGAGCACAATAGTATTCCATCACCAACAGATATAACAGTTTGTTTAGCCATTCCCCAATTGAAGGACATTCCCTTATTTTCCCATTTTTTGCCACCACAAAAAGCACGGCTATAAATATTTATGTATAAGTCTTTTTCCCTATGATCCCTTTGGGGTATAAAGACAGCAGTGGTATGACTGGATCAAAGAGCAGACAAGTCTTTTATAGCCCTTTGAGCATAGTTCCAAATTGCCTTCCAGAAACTCTGAGAAAGGTCAGATTACTCAAATATACAAGGAGCTAAATCAATTGTACAAAAAAATCAAATGATTCCCCATTTGACAAATGGACAAGGGACATGAATAGGCAATTTTCAGATAAAGAAATCAAAACTATCAATACGCACATGAGAAAGTGTTTTAAATCCCTTATACTTATAGAAATGCAAATCAAAACAATTCTGAGGTACCACCTCACACCTAGCAGATTAAGTAGCATGACAGCAAAGGAAAGTGGTGAATGTTGGAGGAGATGTGGTAAAATTGGGACATTGCTGATGGGGTTGCGAACTGATCCAACCATTCTGGATCACAATTTGGAACTATGCTCAGGGGGCTATTAATTCTTAAAGTTCCAGTAACTAATTTTTAGCCCAACTCCTTGGAGCATTATCTCAAATCTCCAAAGGATTCATGAACCACTAAATGGGAATGGCACAAAAGGACTAATAATGAAGCATGCAGCCCATTTCTTTCCAAAAGAATGATGCACTCAAGTTATTACATGAATTGTATTTTTAAACGTGAAAAATGCCATCTCCTTATTTATATTACATTCAAGAGAAGGATTTTATTGTAGGGAAAAGAGGCATTCAAAGAAAAGCAAAGGCTACTCAAGAAATAGGGAACAGAACAAAATCTTTCATGCCTTAGATGAATGCAAAAAAGTGATGATTTTCATCATTTGATCTCAGATCCTGCAACAACAAAAAACAAAAGTTGAAAAGCATTCATGAAGGAAATAATATATTGCTTAAAGATGACTTAATGAAATAATAAGAATATTTGGTATATCTACATGCCATAGAATCATACCTATAAGGATAGGGTTGACTGTATGAGCAATGAAAACAAGGAAAAATTGAAAGTGAGTTGTCTACTACTATGGATAGTCACATGCCCAATCACAAGATTTGGTCTGAGCTGCTAGGATGTGGGTCAAGTCATTCAAACAGCCATTCTCAGGTGATGGTCTGAGATAGGAATGTAATACTGCCAGCCTTGCCAAAATCACAAAGAGCCAAAGTGATGCTATGGGAGGCTCTTTGTTAATTAAATTGCCCTTTAGATTTGAGTTAATGGCATGTTCAAATGATGGATTGTACCTATTTAAGTTGGAAGACTTCTTTTTAATTGAGGAAATGGGATATAAAACAGTCGATGTTCTCACAGTAGGTTAAAGGA
>NW_025381235.1:0-4681 GCF_016433145.1 Gracilinanus agilis | reverse complement strand
GTGTGTGTGTGTGTGTGTGTGTGTGTGTGTGTGTGTGTGTGTGTGTGACAGAGAGACAGAGACAGAGAAGGAGAAAGGAAAGGAGCTGGAGGTGGGGGAGAGAGACAGACAGAGACAGACAGAGAAACAGATAGAGAGGGAGGGAGAGAGACAGACAGAGAGACAGAGAGGGAGGGAAAGAGAGAGAGAGAGAGAGAGAGAGAGAGACAGAGAGGCATAGAGGCATAGAGACAGAGAGAGAGAGAGAGAAAGAGAGAGAGAGGGGGGAGGGAGGGAGAAAGAGAGGAAGAGAGACAGAGAAAGGGGGGAGGAGGGAGGGTGAGAAAGACAAAGAGACAGAAACAGAAAGAGACAGAGAGGAAGAGAGAGAACACTGGAAACCTCATCATAAGAGTATGGAAGCATAACAGGACCAGCATTAATCATAATAATAGCTAGCATTTATATGGTACCTTCCCTGAAGACCAAACGAGATAATATTTTAAAGTGCTTAGCATAGTGCCTGGCACATAGTAGGTTACAGCTTATCAATCCTATTTTGTAGCTGAGGAGACTCAGGTAGATAGAATTTAGAGGCAGAAGGACCTCAGGGGTCATCTAGTTTAACCCATACCCTGAAAGGAATCCTTACTGTAGCATACCTAAACAGAGATCTCATCTTTTGTCTCCCTGAAGACTTCTGATGGGGTCAAGTGGAAGAACATCTTTTGAGGCAGTCCACTTTTGTTCAGCCCTAAAATTTAGGAAGTTTTTTCCTTGGCATCAGGCCTAAAAACTTGCATTTTTTCACCCATTGCTCCTAAATCACACACCTTACATTGTATCTGCAGTGGATCTGGGCATTTATCCCTCATACATGTCCCATTCTCTCTACTCTATCCTCCATTACCCACATTGAAGCACTCATCATTTCACTCCAGGACAGTTTCAACAGGCTTTCAGCTGGTCTTCCTATCTCAAGTGTTTCCCCACACTCCAGTCCAAGTCCACTCAAGTGCCAGAATGATTTTTCTCAAGTGCAGTTTTTATCATGGTACTCACTACTCAAACTCCACCTTCAAATAAAATATAAAATACAAATTTGGCTTTGAAAACTCTTTAAAACCTAGCCCCCTACTACTTCTTTAGTCCTTTTACTTTGGACTCTCCTCTGTGTACTGTGAGATCTGGTGATACTGTCTTCTTGCTTTGCCTTGTTGGTTGGTTATTGTCTTTTGTACCTGAAGAAGATCAAAAGGACATCAGTGGGTGATGTCTTTTGACTCATACATGAGAGAGATTTAAGTGAGGCAGAGTTGCACAAAGCCATACGCCTACCTAACTCTTCCAGAGTCTTCAAACTCCAGAGACAAAACAAAAATCAGGATAACTGGTGATGGCTTAAGATGCAGTGGATGACCTTGGCTTCTTTGATGTCTACCCTCACTCAGCACCTTCTTCCACTACTTTCATGGGCATTGGGACAAATTATTCTTCTGCTGGGGAGACATCTTTTCCTTGAATAGGATGGTCCATTTCCTGATTCCACGCCTTTTCATTGGCCACCCCCAACCCCTACCCCCATGCCTGCAATGTTCTCCTTTTTCATATCTGCCTCTTGACTTCCCTGCCATCCTTCAAGACCCATCTCAAATCCCACCTTTAGCTAGAGGACTTTTAAAATCCCTCCCTCCCTCCTTCCCAAACCCCTGGTCCCCATCTCCCTCCCAGATCGACTGCTGGTGTCTTCCCTTTGAGGTTTTACCTTCCACTTATGTTTTGGCCAGATGAGAAAGTATATATTGAATGGAGCAGAGGAATGGAGCAAGTGATGGGAAGACCATTAGAGACAGCTTTCTAAGCCAGGAGGGAGTGCTTTTACTTATGGCTTATACTTAAAAGTATACAGACCACCTACCCTTACCACTCCTCCACCTATAAGTCAATACACAGAAGTTAAGGGTTTAAAAAAAAAAAAAAAGTATACAGACCTGCCAGAGAAATGGGCAGCTGATATATAGGGTTATACACTTTGATACGGAGGCTAAACTTGTCCATTTATGAGATGAATCTATATGAGATTCAGAAGGCCTCCCTCAACTTGTTGTATGTCCAAGCTTGCCTTAAAGTCAGGAAAACCTGGGTTCAAGTTGCATCTTTGGTAATGAACTGACTACATAAATCTGGGCATGTCCCTTAATTTCTCAGTGCTCTTGATAACCCTTTAAGATGATAAACTGTGGAACAGTTACAGATAAATCTGCTTTGAAAAGAGGAACTTTCTTCACTTACAGTTTCTTATATCTATGGAATATCAGTTTCAATCAGCCATTTACCCTGCCAAAGAATAAATCCAAACCCATAACTCCTGCCCTTGTTCTAGCTGGAATTTCTTTTCAGAGCAATGAGAACACTTAGTGTCTATCTATCAAGTGGCATAGTAAAGTATAACCAAGACACTGTCCTAAGCCTTTGGGTTTTCATTCACAAAATCTTTGACTGTTTGTAAAGAAAAAAAATGTTATTATCTCTTAGAATGGAAGGATTACTTCCAGCATTTTTGTTCACAATCTGGCTTCTCCTTTCCTTTTTTGCAGCTTTATTGACATTAGAGTAGTCAAGAGCCAGGCAAGAGGCATTTATTAAGAACCTACCCTGTGCTAACCTTTCATCTATGCTACAATGTCATCCATACAAACTGGAGGACCATTTACTATTTCCTTGATTCGATAGTCCATCTTCTACTTCTGCCCATTTGCCCAAGATGCTATTTCCTTATGAAATGTATTCCCTCTTCATCTCGGACTTTCAGAATTCTCTCCAGATTCATTCTAGATGTTACATGCTTGATGAAGTCTTCCCCGATGCTCTCCTTGGCAACTGTCCTTTCCCTTCTCAAATTATAATACCTTTGATCTGCTTATTCACTGAGACTGGGTATATAGAACACTGCAAACCTGAAAGGATTACATAAATACTAGTTATTAAACTTATTGGTATTATTATGATCATTGTCCAAGTTGTATTCCTGTAATGGAATGTGAGTTCTTTATTGGAGAGATACTATTTCATTTGTATCTTTGTGTCTCTAAAGTAAAAGATTATACAAGATTATATTATATGATATTATTAGAAATTTATATTTATTATATACTTATAGTTTTATTTGTATATTATATAATCCAAGATTACCTATCTTTTAATGGTTTAGTATTGAATTGAATCGAAAAGTAGGTATGGCACCATCACAAATAACCACTCTATCAATCATTAAGTTTCTTTAACATATGTCTCATGAGAAAGAGGAAAAAGGTTAGAAAATCATGCCTTTTAATACTCTCTGTAAGGCCTGATGTTCTATCACAATCCACATTACCTCAAATCATTATGGAAGTAATGAAGTATGATTTTTCTGTTCTTTAAAGTAGTCAAATGTGCCCTCAGGAACAGCTTCCCCCCATAATTGAGATTAAAATTGGTTCGATTTTCTTGCTGTAGTCATATACTTAAGACCTGATGATCTGTAGTAAAGGGTAATGTGGATGTCCTTTGGAATGACAGGGCTTCATGATGAAAGAATAGATGAATGTGGAGAGGTCATGTCTGCCTCCTAGAAAAGGAGGATGGGAGTGGAGGGAGAAATAAGAGAGAAAGAAAGAGCATGCCTTAGTGAGGTTTGGGAAAGTGAAATAATTGTTCCCTTTGGTAAATTTGGAATCAGAGGACTTGAATTTGAATCTTGTTTCTATCATTTAGGGCTTTTTTTTTTTCTCACCATAACCAAGTCACGTAGCCATTTGGAGCCTTAGTTTCTTTAGCTGTAATTAGGAGTTGGATTCAAGAACCACTCTGGTTCTTTCCAGCAATTAATCTTTAATCTGATCTTCTGCAATTCCTTCTTAGTTCAGAACACCTCCAAGATTGTAGGAGGAAGGATGAGTCTTTAATCTCTGGCATAGGCTGTGTGAAGCAAGAACTGAGAAGGTCCCAAGCCACCCCAAAGTTTAATGGTGTCCCTTGGGGCTTCCTCAGGTCCCCGTGAGTTGCTCAGGATGACAGGATCTGGGTTGAAAGGAACCTCAAAGGCCATTTAACCTAAACCATATCTGAACAAGGTTTGCACCTATCCAGCATAACCAAGAGGCGGTCATCAGAACTTTCTTATTCTCTGGAATTCAACACAGTGCTCCAGCTGATTGAAATCCTTTGGATACTGACTGCTATGTAATATGTTAGTTGACTTTCTTAGCTTTGTGGCGTCTATAAATTTGATAGGAGGGCCATCTGCCCACCAAGTCCCTAACAAAAATGTTAAGCAGCACAGAGCTAGTAGCAATAACATTTGTGATGCTTGACTTTGGATGAGTCACCTTTCTGGGACTGTTTCCTTGATAAAATGGAAGAAGCACTCTTTCTGAGGTCAGAGGTTAGGTGTTCAAATCCTTTTATGCTCATTACCCATGTGATCATGGCTAAATCACTTAACATCTTTGGCCACTGTTTTCTCAATGGTAAAGTAAGGGAATTTGGGCTAGATGACTTTTCAGATCCGTTGCAGTTTTAGATCTATAATCCCAATTGTGGAATTTCCAGTCTTAGCTCAGTTATGATTTTAGGAGTAGGAAATCTTTCTTTTTTTCCTCTTCCTCCTCCTCCTCCTCCTCCTTATCTCTTTCTTTCTTTCTTTCTTTCTTTCTTTCTT
>NW_025381234.1:0-3557 GCF_016433145.1 Gracilinanus agilis | reverse complement strand
AGAGCTGGGAGAGACCTTAGAACAGAGAATGTCAGAGCTGGGAGAGAGCTTAAAATGTAGAGTATTAGAACTGTGAAGGGTCTTAGGCATCAACTAAGCTTTCTATTGCAAAGAAACTGAGACTTAGAAGAAAACCTGCTTACCTTGAGGAAGACAGGCTTCCTGTCTTTACGTTTCTCCACTTTGCTGCTTCAGGAAGAGGTGAGGCCAGGTGCTCTCTGAGCTTCTTTCTGAATCTGAGATTTTATAATGAGGTGCTGTGGCCTTTCTGCTACATGTACTGATCTTCTCTTGGGGGAATCAGACTGAACTTAGGCTGGTTGTGAGAGAGAGCAAAACTTTACCTGGCAAATATGTGGAGTAAATATGTGTGTTAACTGTAGGGGGCTGACAGTGTCTTGACCTAACTTAATTTGCCTTCTGGAACCTGAGAGCTTTCCAGGTAGTCAAATGACTAAAATTAGGATTCCATAGACATTAGAGAGAATCTCACTGATGTGCACAATCTAAGAACCACAGGCTGTTAGGGTGGGAAGGGTCCAAAATGTAAGAACTGACAAGATCCTGGGAATAAAGAATGTAAGAGTGGGGAGGTAAACCTTTAAACCTTGGAAGTCAGAGTGGGGAGGGACTTTATAGACTGTAAGAAGTGGACTTGGATTTAGAATATATAATATTAGAGCCAGAATGGTTCTTAGAACCCAGAATGTCAGAGCTCAGGGTGGGGGAACTCTAGAACCCAGAATATCAGAACTGAGAGAGATCTTAGAACACAGAATGTCAGAGCTGGAACATAAAATAGCGGAGATGGAAAAGGCCTTCCTGATCATTTATTCCAAGCCCTTATTTTTCAAATTAGGAAACTGAGATTTAAAGAGCTCATCTGTTTTTCTTCAAGTCACTCATATATTCTAGTAGTGAGATGAGTGGGATTTGCCTCTGCCCAGGTAATGTCCATTCTTTGTTCTAGACCCAACTGCATGTGTCTTTCCAGCTCCTTCATGGATTTCCCTCTCGGCTCTCCCTCTTCTGACTAGATCCTTGAGTCTGAGCACAATTGTCCTGCCTTCCCTCAGACAGGGGGTGGGACCCTCTCCATCTGCCTGCAGGTGGGAGGAGGGACTCCAGTCTCCCAAATGAAGGTGCCTTTCCTGAGACAGGACCTTCATCTCCCTTAATCTGGCAGTGCTGAGCTGATGACAGGCCGGGCTGCGGCAGCTGGATAGATGGGCTGTCATGCTGTGTGTGAGTGGAGGCACTCGAGGGGCAGCAAGGTGAACTAAAGAGGGGCCCAGCCAGCCAGGATGGCCTGAGTAGGCCAGTTCTGGTGCCCCCTCGGACACTCCTGCCTTCATTCAGGAAATCAATATGCATTTATTAAATACCCACTATATATTGCCGGGGATACAAAGAAAGCAAAAAAAAAAAAAAAAAAAAAGGGAAAAAAGGGAAAAAGGGGCAGCGAGTGCAATGGAAAGAAAGCTGGATTTAAAACCAAAAGACCCAGGATCAAATCCTGGCTCTGTCACACGAAGCCTCAGTTTCCTGATTTGTAGAATAGGATCACATGGTAATAGAAGCAAATTTTTAGAACTGAAAAGGACTTTAGAGGTCCTTCAGTCCAGCCATTTCATTTTATTGAAGGGAAAAATGGCCTGTTGAAGGGACGGTACACTAGCAACAAGTTTGGTGCAGAGATGAGCCTAGAAGCCAGGAGTCCTGACTCCCAGACTCCAGTGCAATGTTCTTTTCACTATACCCAGAGATCCTCCTTTTCTAGTGGGATTTGAGACTTTTGAGGAAGGGGCCTGAGCCCATCCCTCTAGACTATTATTACTTTAAAAATTTTTTATTTTTTTAAACTCTTATTTTCTGTCTTAGTAACAACTCTAAGACAGATGAGTAAGGGCTAGGAAAACACTAGGAAGTGTGTCCAGTGCCAGATTTTTTTTTTAAACCCATACCTTTTGTCTTAGAATAAAATCAATACTGTGTATTGATTCTAAGGCAGAAGGTATAGGCAATAGGGGTTAAGGGACTTGCCTAGAGTCACTCAGCTGGGAAGTGTCTGAAGTCAAATTTGAACCCAGGACCTCCCAGCTCCCAGCCTGGCGCTCTATCCACTGAACCACCCAGCTGCCCCTTAGCATTGGCTGAAACATTCTGTTGGTTTCCTTTCTAACAGATAGGAGATGCTCTTCCTGTGGCTGACCTGACTGTTCCCTGAAGGGTCAGAATCCTTTATGCCGACCTTTTCCCAACCCATCAGGCTTGAAAGCTCAGGGTGCTCTTCCACCCTCCTCAAACTGTAGAAGAAGCAATTTGATTTGGAGAACAATGAGGCATCCCCCTGTCCCCGAGCACTCCACCCCCAATCCTCTCATTCAGTGATGCCGTGGAAAACATAAAGGATGTTTAGCCAAGGCTCATTGTCTACCACTCATACAACTGGACAATCCACTCATTTTTTTCTCCCTAAAATGAGACCATTGAATTTGGTGTGATCTTCAAGGACCCTCCTAGTGCTTAAGAAGACAATAGAGCTGGAAGGGACTATAGGGGTTTCCTGGTCCAACAGCCTCATTTTACAAAAGGGGAAACTGAGTCCAAGAGAAATGAATTGACTGATAGCAAGTTACCAGCAGAGGCAAGACTAGAACTTGGATCTCCCAAGTCTCCCTGCCTGTTGTTCTTTTCATGTTACCCAGAGCCCTCTCGGAGGAGAAAATAGATGTCTAAGTGTCAGAAAACCTGATTCCAGGTTCTTATTCCTTCACTTATTACTTGGGTGATCCATACACAAATGGCTTTAGCTTCCTGGGGTTCAGGTTCTTCATTTGTCAGCTGGTGTGGGATCGGGAGGGAAAGTGGAAGGACAGGTACAATCAGACCCTGACTCGGGTCTCCTGGCTCTAAGTCTATGATGCTCCCCATCTTCCCCTTTGCCTCTAGGCTTTTGGTATTTTTTTTTTTTTTTATCATAAAGTAGTATTTTCTGCTACCTCTAGAGGGCAGGGGTGGCCCTTCCAACTCCATGGACTCTTCCACAATTCATTCCAACACCCTACTTAACTGTTTGTGCCTCCCTGGGATGTATTCCTTCTGGAATACTTCATCACCCCCCTCCCCAAATGTAGGGCTTTGAGGGGTGCCAGGTCTGCTGGCCTGGTGGGAAAGGGAGGGATGGAGTGTGGTTAAGTGAACTCAAAAGTCCATGAGTAAAAGACTGAAAGTAAAAGGGTGGGAGCCACCTTCTGGACTCCATTACTAGTTCTAAGTGTAACCTTAGGAGAATTACTTTCTCTCTATTGGCCTCAGTCTTATCCCCTCTAAAATAGGAGAGGCTAGTCCTAGCTCTGATATTCTGTATTCGAAGGGTCCTCCCCACTCTAACCTTCCATGTTCTAAGGGTCTTCTCAGTTCTGACATTTCTGGGTTCTAAGGTTCCTCCTGGTTCTAACATTCTGGGTTCTAAGGTCTCTCCCAGCCTTGACATTCTCTGTTCTAAGATCTCTCCCAGCTCTGACATTCTCTGTTCTAAGGTCTCTCCCAGCTCT
>NW_025381233.1:0-6253 GCF_016433145.1 Gracilinanus agilis | reverse complement strand
TGTGTGTGTGTGTGTGTGTGTGTGTGTGTGTGTGTGTGTGTGTGTGTTTGGGGAGAGGATGAGGAAGCATCTTATTTCAGAGAAGGAAAATTCAAGAGGCCCAGGGACAGAGTCATAGATTATCTTCATCAGTATCAGTTCAGGCTCATCCTTGAGTCCCACAGTCTTCTTTATGCAGTCTTCTTTACAGTCTAAGTGCTCCTGTTATATATTGGTCATCATTGTGGCTCTCCACACTGAAGTGTGCACATGCTTAAGTGTCAGAAAGTGACAAGACTCTGAAGGTCTAACTCTATCTTGAGAATACAACTTCGTAAGACCAGGAAAAAAACGTTCAAAGAGGAAATCCCTTGGGTTTGAAAGGAACCACAACAGTTCTGTTAATACCTTCTCATCCCATCCTCTGAAAATTTTAGAAACAATTTGGACAAGTTAACTGCCTTCCTACCTCAGGCCTAATCTAGAATTCTGGTCTATGGACTTCTCCACAAAACCAATGTATGGCTGGTATTGTCAAAGATGAAACTTAAAAACACATCCAATTGAAGCCAATGGTGTAGTTTTCAGCTATATCTTTTGGACTTAAACAGCCAGACATTTCTTGGAATGAAGCAGTTTTCATTAATTTGCTTCAGGAGGGTTTGCTTTTCCCTCTCAAAGAACTGACATGAATGGAAATCATCACCTTCTTTTCTGCACTCAACAATTCACTAAGAAGTATTTATTAAGAACCTTCTCCATGTCAAATATTATATAAGAAGTGAGGGGCATTTTCAGTCCAAACAAAAGAGGTTATTCATATTCTTGGGCTACTAAACAAAAGCAACCTATTTCTGATCCTAAAGAACCTATCCATATAAAGGAGATCTGAATGCAATTATCCATAAAAATATCCATAAAGAATATTGAAACTTCTGAAGACTTCTACCTGTAATGTAGATCTCCACAACCATAGGTACCACCAAAGTTTTAGTGGTTATCAGCTTCTCTTGGTGTGAGCAAGAGAAAGGTAGGAATAGCTCCTGGGGCTCAGTGCTACTGCTTTGCCCCCAATCAAGGTGAGTGGTAGGACCACCTGAAGCCATTACAGAGTTATCTCATTCTCTCTTTTTACACAGGTTACACAGATCACCATCTCAGCCTTCTGGCTCCTTTTTGGTTATCATTCTATGCTATCTTCTAAATACTTCATCAGCAGGGTCCAATGATCATATTGCTGCTATGCTACCATAGATTTTCCTTGGTCATGTTTGTGATGGCTTACATACATCTACTTTCTTCTTGCCAATAATCATGTCTGTTCTACAAAGACTAATTTTTTTAGCTTGAATGCTGGGGTCTTCTATTTTTGTTGTTTCTCTGTGTTTATTCTTTCCTGATTGCAGGTGAAGGAGTAACATAGATAAAAAGGATCAAGTTACAACCTTTGAGTTTCAAAATATCAGGAAAATCACAAAATGTGCCCCTTCATGGATGGGAACTGGTAGTAGTAGTCTGGTGAAAAGATATCCCTGAGGAGCATCCTGCTTGACCCAACCCAGAAGTGAATCCATCCCCAGCAGTGATCCTATGTGCTTGTAAGCAAGGGAGCAACTCATCCATTGGTTAGGTCACATCCAGAAGTGACCTTGGTTGGAGTTTCTCAAAGAGAGAAAAATCTTCAGAATTCGTAAGAATGCTGGGGAAATCTTCCTGTCCAGCAGGATAATCCTTTCCTCCAGGCAACCAATGAGTCACTCCCTGCTCCTTCTCCTTCTGCCAAGGACTGGGCCAAAAGATGGGTTACAAGGATTATAAAGAAATTTTGTAATTTTAATAATTTCCTGAAAGGTTACCAAAGCAAACATTGGGTTTTGCCTGTTTCTCAAGCTATCTGAAATTATCTGAATCTGAAAATTTCTGAAAAGCTATCTGAAAATATCTAAATCATACAGCACTACCTTCATTTCTTCCCTCCAATTTCATTTAAGTTTTTTGTTGTCATACCTACCCTTCTGGAAATAAGAATTTGCTTTTTGAAGTAGATTCCTTACAGAAGAAAAATTATAGTCATCATACCCCTAATGCACTGCTGGAGAAGAAAGGGGATTTATTATCCTTTGAGTATCTCTGCACAAAGATTTTATCACAGCAGGTATATTCAATCTGTGGGGCAAGCCCATGAGTATAAAAGTTGATGCAGAGATTTTGGTGCTATTTTAAAAGAGGTATTTATGTTGGTATCAACTCCAAGCACTATCTCGATTCTCATTAGGTATAAAATATGAACTTAGAACTCACCAAACATAAACCTGCTAACTTTACAGAATAGGAAACTGAGGTCCAGAGAATTTTAATTGGCTTGCTATATGGGTAGCATGACTCCAAGTACAACTTTCTTTTACACTATGTCATTCTGCCATTTCATCATACATGGCAGCCAAATGTTTTAAAAGCATATTTGAAATAGGTAGAGTGAGACATAATGGTATTATAGTTCTTGGGATGATGGGAGAAGAATTTTTATCTAGCCACTGCTCCTAAGTAACAGCCTTAACCCCCTCCAACCCCAACCCTCCATAGCTGGAGTTGGCCATGCATTGCTCTGTCCTCACTACTAGCCAGACTTACTACCTAGCATTTGGTGAGATTCACAGGCTAGTGTGCAAACAGAAGGTAGGATATAATAAAAGTGGCTAGGTACTATTTACTATTGTTATGACATGATATCTTCTAAATTTCTTATAAAGCACTCAGGCTATGATTACAAATGGTCTTATAAATTGCTCTTTGCCCACAAGTCCAAAGTAGCAATGTAATTATTAATGTATGTAATTATTGACCAACTAGTAAAACAAGTATGTTTTTTATTTTTTATTTATAAGTTTACTTATAAATTTTTATAAAAATTTTATATATTTATTTATAACATTATATTTGTATATAACTTATAAAATTATTTGTAACATAAAAAATAGTTTTATTTATAGCCCAGACTATGGTCATCAAAAAGCTGATCAACTTTTGAGAAGTTGGTAGCTACTGTGACACCTTGTTACAATAATTAGTTCTTTTTAAGCCTAGTGCACAACATAATGATCCCTAAGGTTCATAAGGGTCCCTTTCTTTAGCTTTACAGAGTTTATTTTCGATTAAAAGTTGAATTTAATTTCAGTTGCTCTAGGAAAACTAGCATTTAGGAAGATGTGTTCTTTACCTAATTTCATATTTAAACCTATGTCTAGTTATCCTCTGACCTCTAGGATTAAGGTAAAATTTAGTTTACTGGAAATGATTGATGAGTGAAACAGCAGATTATAATATTGGGTCTGTGGGTGGACTTGCCTAGAGTGAGGAAGTCGAGGTAAAAGCTGACCTTTTCTCAGGACCTCCCTCATTCTGAGTCTTCCTGCAGAGCCATTGATGACCTTCCTTGATGCTATATCTCAGCTTTGCCTTTGCTCCTAGGGGGTGTGTTGGAATACCAAGTTTGCCCCAACCTCTTGAATTAATCTCTCATCAACTCACTTGATACTTTATAGATGATACCTGGGGCATGGCCAAATTTCCTCAGTCTATATAAGCATGATTCTTTTGCATTGTCATTCCAGGTTGAAGGACTTTTTGCTCTCAGTCTATGGCTTATGATTAAAGTTGATAGATTGAGCAGCTTGTCATTTTAAGTGAGGTGGAGATGAGTAAATCCATCATCCCATATGTACACTGTATACCATTTCTATTTCCTTGGTTAATGGCTGAAAACTAGCCTTTACAGTTTTGTCTATTGAACTTACCTTCTCCTAAATAGGACTGTAAGTGAATCTATAGACAGGCAAGTATCCTCATAAAATCCCAAAACAGACACATTTCTTTAATTAGGGAACTCAAGTAAATGACCTATAGCATGAATATATTATTTTTATGTCTTGGGGGCAATACATTTTGAGAGCTGTGTTTTTTTTTAAATTAGAACCTTTGTTAAAACATCGTTAGATCTCTCTCAGAATCTGTTCGGCCAAATTTCCAGGTATATTGAATGACTCACTGGGGAAGGCAAATAATAAGGATTCAGAGCTTTCTGGGCTAGAATCCAGCCCCTGCAATGAATTTTCCAGATGACTTGGGCTGCACCATTTGGCTAGTGTAGGTCTTAGTTTCCTCGCCTGAAAAATGGGGTTATTACTGACCTGCCTTCTGACAAAGCCACAGGAAAGAGCAAAGGGAAATGATGCCAAGACACTTTGTTAAAGGCCAGGTTTTTCTGAAGTATCGGAATAAGAGAAATTTACCATTTTCTCTGTCCTAGAAAAGTTTACAGTTGGAACAAGGTATTTCTATTAGAAAGAATAATGGATATAGAGTCAAAAGAACCTTAGTTCAAAATCTGGCTCCAATATTTACTATATTTATAGCAATGAACATGTTTATGTATCTCTCCGTGACACAGTTTCATCATCAGTGAGGACAATTGCTTTATACAGAACTGTGCCATGCTGTTAATATTGAACTTCCATTATTTGCCCTCATGTCCAGTTTCCATTCTTTTCTTTTTAATTTCTAAATTGATTGGTGAGTTTCCCATGCAACCACATCAGTCTCTTCAGGAAAATCCCCTCTTTCCTTTCTAATGTAATTGTTTCCTTTTCTGTCTTCACACTTTCATTCTTAAGTATCTCATCTCTCTTGGAATGATTCTCCTCATCCTCCAAACCAGGAGATCCCACCCCTCTCTCTCCAAAATCAAGGATGCATATCAGTCTAGGCTAGATTTCTCTGCTTTCATGAATTCTGAGTGGAAGTGATCACTGTCCCCTAGATTTCCCATCATTTTTCTCCTTGTTGTTTCCTCTACCTTTTGAAGATTTATATTCAGTAAGACAAGTTGAAATATTATTATTAGGTGTTTGCTTTTGGCATAGACAGAGCTCCGTATCAGAATAATTGAAGTCTCCCCACCCCACCCCACCCCGGCCATCACTAGTACCTCTGTGCAGTTGTGATGCAGTTCCCAAATTCTTCTCTATCCTCTTCATGTTTCAGGTGATCTATAGAAAACTCCAATGACAGAAACTTCTGTTTTAACTCTCTATGGCCTTCACCCAATATTATCTGGCAAACTTTCCCCTTCAGGTTCCTAGATTTCCTTATATGAATAAGCCTCCTTAATAAATTATACTACTTCATCTCCCTTTTACCTATCATTTCTTTTTCGTTGGCCTATCATCCAGAGTCTTGAGTTTTATCCCATTTAATCTCAACGATATTTTTAAGTTCAAATTTGCCTCCTTTGAATCTTGACCTCCAATTCTACTTGATTATTCCCTGAATTGGAGGAATTTGTGTATAGATATTTGATGCTATGGGTTTTACTTTTTTGGATTCTTTTTTCTTTTGCTAACTTCTAGGTATTTCAACATATTCTTTTTTATAGTTGGTCTCTATGGTATCTACTTCAGAGCATATATATATATATATAGAAAGTCTTTTCCCTCACACATCCTTTTTAGCTTAAAACCCTTTTAATTAAATTTGCAAGACAGCTGACATTCATCTCAGTACTCATTCAGTATACCCTGTCTCTGGCCAGGAATCTGTCATTCATATAAGCATACATTCATATACATATACATATATATTTTTTATTTTTTCAGTTACATGTAGAAACAATTTTTGACAACTGTTTTCTGACATTTTAGGATTCAGGTTTTCTCCGTCCCCTCTTCCACTTCCTTCTCCAAGATGGTAAGTAATCTGACATAGGTTTTATCAATACTTTTGGGCAATGCATATTTCCATATTGCTGATGTTGTAATAGAAGACACATATACATACAATAAAAGTCATGTGGAAGATAAATAAATATAAAGAAGATAAATAAAAATAAAGTGGAAGATGGTATGCTTTGATCTGCCTTAGATTCCAACAGTTCCTTTGGCTGTGAATAGTATTTTCATCATAAGTCCCTTGTGGTTATCTTGGGAATTTGCTGTGCTGATAATGGTTTAGTCCTTCACAGTTGGTCATCATATAATATTTCTCTTACTGTATATACTGTTCTCCTGGTTCTGCTCATTTTACCTTGCATTAGTTGAGATAAATCTTTCCGGTTTTTTCTGAACTCATCCTGTTGGTTGTTTCTTATGGCACAATAGTACTCCATTACAACCATATACCACAACTTGTTCATCCATTCTTCAAGTGATGGACAACCCCTCATTTTCCAATTCTTTACCACTATAAACAGAGCTATTATATATATATATATGTATATATA
>NW_025381232.1:0-2419 GCF_016433145.1 Gracilinanus agilis | reverse complement strand
GAATGCCCATACTTTCCCTTGGAAATATATAGTCAATTTTGATGGGTAGTTGATCCGTGGTTGCAGGCCCAGCTCTCTTGCCTTTCTGAATATTGTATTCCACGCCTTGCGGTCTTTTAGTGTTGAGGCTGCCAGATCCTGTGTGATCCTGATTGTTGCTCCTTGATATTTGAATTGTTTCTTTCTGGCTTCTTGTAAGATTTTTTCTTTTGCTTGGAAACTCTTGAATTTTGCAATGATGTTTCTTGGTGTTTTCCTTTCTTGATCGAATGCCGCAGGTGTTCTATGAATCCTTTCAATGTCTATATTGCCCTCTTGTTGTAGGACTTCAGGGCAATTTTGCTGAATTATTTCTGTTAGTATAGAGTCCAGGTTTTTATTAATTTCTGGTTTTTCTGGAAGACCAATTATTCTCAAATTGTCTCTTCTAGACCGGTTTTCTTGGTCTGTCACTCTCTCATTGAGATATTTCATGTTTCCTTCTATTTTTTCAGTCTTTTGGCTTTGTTTTATTTGTTCTTGTTGTCTTGAGAGATCATTAGTTTCTACTTGCTCAATTCTAGCCTTTAGGGATTGATTTTCGGCCATAATCTTCTGGTAATCGGCCATAATCTTTTGGTTTTTGGCCATAATCTTCTTGTTTTCGGCCATAATCTTCTGGTATTCCTTTTCAATCTGGTCATTTCTTGTGTTCAATTTGCTTATCAGTTCATTTGGTTTCTGAGCCTCGCTTTCCAGTTGCAAGATTCTACCTTTTAAGCTGTTATTTTCTTGCCAGATCTCTTCCATTTTCCTCAAAATCTCAGATTTGAACTCTTCCATAGGTTGTGAGGAGTTTTCCTTATTTGGGGAGGGTCTGGATGGTTGTTTGTTCTCCTCCTCTGTTTGCTCGGTTGTCTGGATTTTCTCTGTGTAGAAGCTGTCGAGTGTTAAAGACTTCTTTTTTTTGTTATTATTCTTTCTCTTCTGAATTTCCTGTAACTGGTTAGCCATCATTAGCCCAGCAGCTTCTCAGGTTTATCCTCGCTCTCAGTGTCTGTCTGAGATCTATTGGCTCCTGAGGACTGAGTTCTAGTTTTTTCCAAGGTCAAGCCCCCTGGTGGATTCCCTTGCTTGAACCTCTGCAGGAGGTTTCTTTACAAGTCTCAGGGAGCTACTTCCACAGTCGTATACCCGTCTGCACTGGTTCCCCACTTAGGCTTTAGTTCCTGGTTGTGTTTGCCTCCACCCGAGCCTCTGCTCAGCGGGCACCCACGCCTCTGCTCAGCCGGCGCTCCGCTCCCAGCGTCCGCTCCCGCGCGTGCGCGCGCGCTCAGATTTCGCGTGCGTTCTTGACTTAATGGGGTCCTAAGTCTTGCTGCTCTCAGGAACAGGTCCCGGAGCTGCTGATGACTCGATGGGTGCTCCAAACTTGCTCTATTTCTTTTTAGCTGGGTTCAGAGCTATAGGTGAGTGTGGAGGGGGTGGGGGTGGGGCGGTTGCTCAGCTCGCGCTTGAGTGAGAGCTCTTTTTAGCTTGGAAATGTCTCGATTCCACGTACCTTCCACGCTGTGCCCTGTTGTGGGGTTCCTCCGTTCGTCTGGACTTGTTTTTATGTCCCCTTGAGGAGTTTTGTGTGTTTCGGTCAGGAGAGGTTTAGAGCTGCTTCTTACTCTGCCGCCATCTTAACCCGGAAAACCAGGAATTATCCGGAAGATGTATTTTTTTAATCACCATTCTATTTTGCAGCTAGCATGCATTTCAAAAGTTCACCAAATATTTATTAAATATATATTCTGTATATCTACTCTGGTGAATACCAAGAGATGTTTTCCCCTCTTAATTCTTTTATATCAACTACATTCCCCAAATCCTTTGATATGAATATAGGAGGCAACCCTGAAATGGTAGGTGGCTAAGCATGGGACTGAAATAGAGCAAGATTTAGGGATAGAGACTATTTGACTGAGACTGGTTCAACCTCTACATCACATGGTACATTGCCTTAATTGTGGGACCCACTTTAGTCTAATAGTCTAGGAGTTCTGATGTCACAACCAGTTTGTGGTATCCTACTTCAATGGGATTGGGGTAAAGGCTGGACCTCTGATATTATTAACATATGAAACTCCTAACTGAGGAAACTCCCTCTACAAGTAAAGGCTATCAACTTCCATGCATCTTGTAGTCATAGAAGAAAAGTTTTAAATTTTAAATCTGTGAATTTATAAAAAAAAAAAGTAAAAATGAAGTTGCACAAATAACTCTGTCTCTGTCTCCATCTGTCTTTGTCTCTCTCGCTCTCTCCCTCCATCCCACTCCCAGTCTCAATTTGGTATTATTTATGAAGATGCTGATAATCCTATCTACTTCTCTTGGTACTCTGAATTATATGGGAGGAGAGGAGAGGAGAGGAGAGGAGAGGAGAGGAGAGGAGAGG
>NW_025381231.1:0-8691 GCF_016433145.1 Gracilinanus agilis | reverse complement strand
TTCTTTCCTTCCTTCTTTCCTTCCTTCCTTCCTTCCTTCCTTCCTTCCTTCCTTCCTTCCTTCCTTCCTTCCTTCCTTCCTTCTTTCTTCCAGATGCAGTATTTTGACTATCTTCTATTAAGGGAGCCTGTAGTCTATGGAATCTGTGCATAGAAACCATGACTATAAGTTAGGCCACGGAAAAATACTGCCTGTTATATTTTACGGTTAATACAGCTGTATCCAAAAATAATATCTTACTACTACCAGTTTATCTTTCCCCACCTGAAGTTGTGTACTATACAAATCCCTTATGTGTCATAAACCTTTAAAATGAAATTGGCTGGCTCCAGGAGACAATCAAGATCAGAATTGAAGTATCTCAGTTAGAAAAGTACTTTTCAATATATCACCTGTCCCTGGGAACACATCCTCCTTCCCTAGGAGCATTCTGCTTCCAATGGACCAAGGCTTAACCACCTCAATAGATCATGTGAATGGACACATGGATCCATATCTCTATGCTTTTAAATGTACTTTTAAAATGTAAACAAATGTACATTTGTGTATATGTTTTATTCTATATTCTACATAGATATATATATCATATCTATCTATCTATCCCTTTTCTGTTTGTCTTTCCCCTCCTCCCTTTCCTCATTATTGTCTGTCAATAAAACTTAAGTATTAAACCAGACCCCATTGTAATGATATATTATTCACAGAAACCAAATTCATTAAGAAGTTTTTTTCACCAATGTATCTTGATGGCCCCTGGGCCTTTCCTTAGTTATAAATTGGTCTCTGGACAGGAACCTTCCTTTTCAACAAATTAACCTCTTGTCGTTTCACTCTAAGCCAACTCTTAGAAAGCAAAGTTTAAAAAAGTAATCTTCTATCCTCCTAATATGGACTCTCATATGCCAAAATTGTCTCAATGCATCCATTCTGCCTCTTAGTGTTAAAAAAGAATAAACACACTTCTTTTTACTATTGATGGGAATTACATAATGATGTGACTATATGTTTTCTAGATATGCTGTGCAATGAATTTTTATTTTCTTTCTATTTATTTCCTGGTTGAGGAAGTTATATAGAGCCAATCAACACACAGAAAACTTATTGGAACCCTATTAGAAAGGGGGAAAATGTACTTATATGTAGTGTTAGAAAACTTGGCATTTTAAGGTGAATAGAGGGGAAAGAACAAGATTATGGTAAGGATGGTCTCAACCTACATTTATATACAGTTATAATGTTATAAAACTACTTAGACCTCCCTTCATTTCTGCAAGTCAATAAAGAGGGACCACCTTCACATTTCAGTCACTTGCCTTCCTGAGGAGATTAGTGTTTCCCATTTGGTTAATAGATGTCATGATAATAAACTGATAAAACTTGGATGCTATATATAAGTTTACCTTTATTTTATTGCCTCACCAAAACTTTTTTAAGCCCTAAATAAAATCCTATTCCCAATCCCTCTTTTTAAAGTATATTTTAATTTTTTTTAATTTAACAATTTTTTCCATGGTTATATGATTCATGTTCTTTCCCTCCCCTTCTTTGCTTCCCTCACCCAGAGCTGACAAGAAATTCCACTGGGTTATACATGTATTACGATTCAATACCTATTTCCATATTATTCATTTTTGTAATAAAAATTTAAAAAACAAAACCTCACATCTAATACCCATATAAATAAGTGCAAAATCAAATGGTTTCCTTCTGCGTTTTTACTCCCACAGTTCTTTCTCAATGTGGATAGTATTCTTTCTCATAAGTCCCTTGGGATTGTCTTGGATCATTGTTTTGCTATCAGAGGCAGTCAATTATATATGATTGTCCCACAACATTCAGTCTATGTGTATAATGTTCTCCTGGTTCTTCTCATTTCACTTCACATCAGTTTGTGGAGGTCTTTCCAGCACAGATAGAATTCAAGCAGTTTATCATTCCTTATTTCACAGTAGTATTCCATCACCATCATTTACCACAATTTTCTCAGCAACTCCCCAATCAAGGCACACTCCCTCATATTCCAATTTTTTTCCACCACAAAAAATGTGGCTATGAATATTTTTGTACAAACATTTTTATTATTATCTCTTTGGGGTACAAACCTAGTAGTGGTATTGCTGGATTCCAATCCTTCTTAATTCTTATGCCTTTTCTCTGTATGTAGGTTCCTATATATTATATATGCTTTGTATATATTTTACATGCTATCTCCTTCATTCGACATTTGGTAGGGGATATCTTTTTATGTTTCCATTGTTTAATACAGTCCGTGTTACATAGTAGATATTTCTAAAATGTCTATTCATTATTTTTTCTTCTATTTTTCCCCACTACTAACATAATTTTGGAAAGTTATTTAACAATTTACTCCTTCTGATTCTTTAGAATATACTCATTCTTGTTATGAGTAAGATTAGATTAGCTAGTTATTAGGTATTGATTAGGAAGTACCTAGCAGGAAGGAGCTGGAGCTGGGAATTCCAGGTTCAAATGAAGGAGGAGGAAGTCTATCTGTGTTCTGTGTGTGGACTCCATGAGTGGTAGGCAAAAACTGTTGCCAGCCTGGGAGACCTCAGAGCAAAGGACACCTTGCATGCTGTTTTCCCCTGGGATCCTGTGTGGTGTGGCATTTAAGGAAAGAACAAGAGAAGAGGACAGTGCTTCAAGCAAACCCCTTACTGCTTGGTTCCTGAGACAACTGTAGCTCCTGGCATCCAGACATCATCAGTGGATTGCAGTGAGAAATCCCAAAGCCACAAAAGCCCTAGCTGCACTCAAGCCTGGCAGGTTCCAGGTGTGAGGCAGAAACCCAAAGACTCCAGTATAGCTCCTTGGGCCCTGTTAGTTAGATAGCTTAAGTCCTTCCCTGTCCCTTTGGGTTTTGTTATTAGGTGTTAAGATTTTAGAGTAGTCATTCCTATCCCTCCTTTTAGTTGTTTCTAATTAAAACCCAATTTCACTTTGTTACCTTGTCAGTTAATTCAAGGCCTCTGGCCAGAGTGACAGTTGGCTGTTATTTTTCCAGTTGGGAGTGGTGTAGCTGTACAAGACTTCAGTGTTCAGTTATAGTCTCTCTTACATCCCAGAGAGTGTTCCCACAAACCCTATAGTTGATTTTAATATCCCTGGTGACCCCATTACTTATATATTCCTACATTCTTCACCTCCTTATATTTTGATTTCTGAATCTTAACACTTCAGTAATCTTTCTCCATCATTACTATTGGAATTATTTTCACTAAAATCAATGATCTTTTTTCTTCATCATTCATCTTATACTTTTAGTCATAGTTTT
Source organism: Gracilinanus agilis (assembly GCF_016433145.1). Lineage (NCBI taxonomy): Eukaryota > Metazoa > Chordata > Mammalia > Didelphimorphia > Didelphidae > Gracilinanus > Gracilinanus agilis. The sequence goes on along the minus strand of NW_025381231.1, from coordinate 5,396 downwards.
CAAGGAATCTTCTCTTTAAAGAATAATAAAAATGCATAATTGTAAATATCCATAAAAATCATAAGGTCCAGAGTCTACCTTCAACATTCTTCCAATTTATAATACTCTTTGGCTCAGTGACAGAGTAATTCCCCATATTTTTCTTCCCATTTCTTTTTTTTTTAACCCTTGTACTTTGGTGTATTGTCTCATAGGTGGAAGATTGGTAAGGGTGGGTTTCTTCCCATTTCTGTTGGGATTCTCCATATCCTTTTAAACTTATTTTCTTCACACATTTCCATCTTAGGTATATTCTAGGTATTTTTATTATTGGCTATCTCCTTTTCTTTATGTACATGCTACCTTAGTTTTTATAATTACCTCAAAGCAAATGACTTTTAAATATCTCAATCTCTCTTGTGCTGAAAGGAATGATGAACTGGAAGAATTTCATGTGAACTGGAAAATTCTCTAGGAATTGATGCAGAGTGTAAGGAGCAGAACCAGGAGAGCATAGTACACAGAAACTAATACATTGCTGAACAATCAAATGTAATGAAATATATTAGTAGCAATGCAATGATCCAGGACAGTCCTGAGGGACTTATGAGAAAGAACTCTATCCACATCCAGAGAAAGAACTGTGGGAGTAGAAACACACAAGAAAAAGAAATGATTGATCACATGGTTCTATAAGGTATATGATTGGGGATTTTGACTTTAAATGATCACTCTATTGCAGATATTAATAATATGGAAATAGGTTTTGAACAATGATACACATATAACCCAGTGGAACTGCTTGTCAGCTCAGGTAGGGAGGAGAGAAAGGGAGAGGGAAAGAACATAAATCATGTAATTGTGGAAAAATATTTTAAATTATTTAAATTTTAAAAAGAAAAAATCTCAATCTCTAAACATAAATACACTTCTCCCTAGGACTTAAGGTTCAAATTTTCACTATTATTATTCTAATACAGAATAGAGGACAAAAGGTGAAAGCATTGGGATACTCTGAAAGAAGAAACTATCTCATCAATTGTAAATGAACGTGGACACCTAGGTAGCACAGTGGATAGGCATCAAGACTTAAATTCAGGAAAACCTGAGTTCAAATTTCATCTCAGATAATTCCTAGCTGTATTAATCTGGACAAGTCACTTAACCCTAATTGCCTATCCCTTGTTTTTCTTCTGTTTTGAAACTGATGCTAAGATAGAAGTTAAGGGTTAGAAAAATTTTAATGAGGTAAGTGGGGAGAGAAACTGGTCAATTAGAAAATATTTAACTTGGTTAGCCCTCTGATATAGCACTATGTTTCTAGTGTTGGGAACTCTGTTTAAAGAGTTAGCCCTGGCAAAATCAAAAGGCAAATATTAGGGCAGCATTGACAAATCTTTTAGAGATTAAATGTCCAAACTGCACCTCCAAGCCACCTGTAAGCCTCTCCTCTTCATTACCCCAGAGATAAGACTGAGGAAGTGCTCCTCTGATCTGCTGGACCGAGGGTTGGGGTATGCAAAAATGTCCTTAGATATGGTATAGATGGGGAACAGAGCAACCACTCTGGCATGTCAGGATTTCCTTGCCATGTCTTCACCAACAAATAGTACTGTATTCCTTCACTAATATCTAGAATTCCCAATAAGAGTATATCAGGATAACTGAGAAAAATACTGGTATAGGAAATTTTTATAGTTGAAGAAAGTGAAGAGGACCACAATGCCATATGACAGTGAAGGCACAGAATTAGAATTGATCATACCTACATGACCAAAATAGCAGAGGCCCAACAATAATATTAGTGAAAAAGAAATGAAAGAGACTGGGGTGGAGGTGGGGTTTGCAACAAAGGACTTTATTAGAACATATTGTGCCGAATATATCCTTAGGCCTAACTGATATTTATGGAAGACACTAGCAAAATGCAAGCTTCTTGAGATCAGAAATTATTGGATTTTTTTCATGTGTCCCCAGCAAGTAACATACAATATATATGTAATACGTGTTTTTTAATTAAATAGTATTATTATTTAAATAATCTCAAACATCATTTGGTAGAACTCAGAATGCATTGTGAGATTATAATGCCTTAGCCTATTGTGTTGTATTTGCTGTAAAATAACTGCTATTTATTTTATTTAATTTCTTCATATGATATTTCCTTCTGCTAGAGTTTATTGTACTGGAAATTTTTTTAAGGAAGTGTTGTCATTATAGTTTATGGGCAGGAAAAACCTCAAAGGAATTTTGATCTATCCTCTTCCTTTTATAGATAAGGAAACTGATGCTTAGAGAGTTTGTGACTTGTTCCAGGACATAATTCAAAGCAAAGAAGAGATTAAAATACAGAGACTTTGTTTTCTTCCCATTATATTAAGCCTCTTTCCATTTATGCATTTATATGCATGCAAGTTGGTTATGTTTACTGCCGTTACAATATGAATGTGGCTGAAGAAAGGCATGTTTATATGAAACTAAAAGGACAAAGTCTTTTTACTGGATATATCAAGTTCCTTTTTTTTCTCCCCTTTCCTCATTGCTTATTAGTCATTATCATGGCTCATGCTAGCTACATCTATATCTGAAGATAGACTCTTTTCCCTTACAAAAAATTAAAATTTTTCTTGGAAATATAGTTCAAATGTATTGTTTGTTACCATATGATATCCTATGAATTAAATAATTGGTTGACCAATTAATTTTTCATCAGTCATTCTATTATTTTGTCAAAGCACAAATGAAATCCAAATTTTCTATTGTTATCTCTGAGAAGCAACACAGATTTAAAAAAAATTCCTGATGCTATGATGAAACTGATAGCCTGGATACCCATTCTGGGTCAATTTACTATATTGCAAAGCATTATTAACAGTTCAAGCTTTTCCATGTTAAAAGCAAAGAAAAATATCTACTCTTACCTCATAAATATGTTATAAAAATGAATAAAAAATGAGAACTTTAGGCTTTTTGAAGTACAATTCTAATTCTTATTGCCTTGCCTCTTACTGAATGAAGATCATATTTGTTATGTTTTACTCTTCCCTGGAGGTTCTCTGACTCCTTTCCTAAGGTTTGGGAGTGTCCACAGTCTTTGTTGATGGTTTCAGCTCACCTTCAATTTCCCTACTTGTAAAAGTGGTTCTTTTGCACTGATTCTATTTAAGCACTACTAGTTCTTTACAAAGGAATATTTGCTAAAATGAAATAGCAATGAATATACAGATGTGCTCTACTGACGGTCATAATCACTTTGCTCCTGATATATACATTACCTCAATTTCAGGGAAGGGAAAGGGAAAGCTTAATTCAATCCCTACATAGCTCAGCCCCAGTACAACAAGTTCAAAAGCCGTTTCGACCTCATCTTATGTATCATAGTTTCTCAGGATTTCACTGTCAAGCAAGTTGGGCACAACATCCCACCTGGAATTCTCATTCCTAGGTTGCCACTGCAAATGCCTGGGTCTAATGAGGGTTACTACCTGCTCTTGAAACTAGAAGGACAAATAAAACAGAATAAGAAGAAACATTACAAGCCAAAGAACCTAAAAGGAAGAGGAAAGAAGGTATCCAGTTGTCCTAATCCAATCCATAGCATCTTTGTTTTGGATAGATTAAATGATTTTCATTCTGAAAATAGCTGTAAAGAGTTGCTATTCTAGCTAGCAGGTTTTAAAAATACAGGCTCTTCCAGCTATTAATATTCTAGTGTTAGTAGGGTAATATATAAAAACAGGTTTCCTCCATGTTAGGCAATCTGGGAACCTTCTAAGCTCCCATTACATGCTTCTCCATTTTTGAAATTTGCTGTCTCAGGCAAATAAGGTGGAGTGTGTTATTGAACTCAGTTAATAATCCAAAATTCAGAACAGTTCTTTTTAGTCTCTAAGGAGACATAAATGGTTTTATTTCATTTGCTTCCCAAGTGCTATAAAGTCTTAAGGCAAAAAATATAATATGATATAATATTTGGCTATTATTACTATTGATAGTCTTTCCATGCTTCCTCATCTATTGATAAATTATATAGAACTATAATATATACAAAAAATAGAAACATTTTCAATGTGATATACTTGTCTTTAAATAAAGAAAATAGTATTAAGCTGTAAATAAATTTGACTTTATAGGTTGTTTTTCAATAAGGGGCTTGTGCCTTTCAGTGCTATTTATTATGAATAATTATTATGCCTTCAATAAGGGTGGGGGAATTCCATAGCAAGCCCTTCTGACATATAATACAAAAATCAACTTTGCTATATTGAAGGAAAGTTTTTTCCCTTCCCCTTTTTGACTACATGTACCTGCCATGAAGTTGAAACTCAGCCTGAAAGTGAGGACTACATAAGGGATATCTTTAGGTAAATTGAGTCAGGAGGGTAGAACAGCAGTCAGAAAAATGGAAGTATTGAGCCAAGAATATCATGAGATAGAGGACTGGGCAATCTTCCCTGCAATGCCCTTTGGACTGCCCCCCCCCCCCCAGGTAGCACAGGCAAAATAGAAAGCCATGTTGGATCCTGAGAAATCATATGTGAGAATTAGTGGGAGGAGAATAGGTTTGATCAACTGAGGCAAGAGCAGAATTTGTTCTCTTTCCTTACATGTTTTGTGCTGGCTGCATTTGCCTTTGAGGGGCCTTAATGGCAGCAGTAGGATAACACGCTAAATTAAGCAATAAGGAAGTATCTTTTATATCTCTCTCCTATTTTTCCATCTTTTTTCCACTACTACTTTTGATTAATAAACTTATTAATTTATGGTCAGTCTCACAATTTTCACTCTTACAATTTATATATGGACTTAGATATAGATCATAACACCTGTACTATCTATCACTTAAGGTTATTGTTTAATATTAACTAAGTAATATATGTAAAACACTTTTCAAATCCTAAATGCTACACACATTGTAATTATTAGATGGGCCTGTCACAGTGGATTTAGATGAGAAAGATGTGGATGAGAGCTGAAAAGAATGAAAGAGAATCTACTTGGAATTTAGTCTGCAAAAACCTTCAGATGTGTTTCATAAACTGTGATAACATAGAAGAGACTAAGGTAAGGACCCACCATATACATTTAAATCATAGGTACTTTCCATATCATCTCACTAACTAGTTTGAAAAATTACAATAGCAATATATTCTTCAATTTAACTGTCCCTTCTTCCCTGGGCAATTCCTCCTTTTTCTGAATAGAAAACAAAGAACATCTAAGCACAGAATTTATGCATTAAATGGGAGTCAGCCTCCATACCAAAATGTAAGCTTCTGTCCTTTTCTTATGAGAAGTGAGACAAGAGTCCATGGGGCACAATATGGGGACACATAACAAAAGCTCAGGTTCTTCCCTTGAGGACACTATTATAGGGGGCCATGCCTCTATATGATTTTTTGGGGTCCTGAGCGGCG
>NW_025381230.1:0-9406 GCF_016433145.1 Gracilinanus agilis | reverse complement strand
ATACTTATAAAATCATACAACATAATAAATAATTTTCTTATAAAAGATTCAAATATCTTCTTGCATATTCCCATTTATTAATGTTCTTTAGTATTCTTACATATTTACATATTTTTACATATTTCTATATGTAAAAAACAAAAATACAGAAAATTTTCTGGAATCTCAATAAAACAACTGTAAGTGGTCATTTGGTTGGTTAGTATGTTAACATGAAGACATGTTTCTTTGTTAATTATTGTGTCTTAATATTAAAGCAGTTTAAAGTGCATAAAATTATGTATTTTAGTTTCCATTGGTATTGAACCAAGGAGTTGAACCACATCGATAGATCCCACCCCAAAATGAGATCTTTGAAAAGAAAAAATATGTCTACAATTGAAGAAGATTTGCTTAAATTTTACATGTAAGGCCCAATCAATGTTCAACCCTTGTTAGCCAATGCATATCTTCTGGCCATTTATTCCAAATCCTCTAAAAACTGGTATGTGATGGGACAAGGAGGGTAATTGCTTGGTGGGGGTAATGCCAAGCCAGTTCTCATCTTATTCCTAAAGTCTCTGCAGGAAATTGAAGATTGACTTCACTACACTCAACCCTCTACTTTGTGCCTAGGACTGTGCTTGGTAAACACTGTAGATCCAAGTACCAAGAATGATACAACAAACTTACATTTTAATGGAAGAAGGGGAAAAGTACATATAAAAATGAACGCAGCATAAAGTTAATAATTATGTATACAGTCTGCTGCTCTTCAGTCGTTTTTCAGTTGTGTCTGACTCTGTGATCCCATTTGGGGTTTTCTTAGCAAAGATACTAAAGCGATTTGCCATTTCCTTCTCTAGCTCATTTAACAGATGAAGAAACTGGGGCAAACAGGGTGACTTATCCAAGGTCACACAGCTAGTAAGCATCTGAGGCTGGTTGAACCCAGGAAGATGAGTCTTCTTGCCACAGCCAACTGCTTATGTGCAACCTTAAACCTATCCCTTCTTTTCTCCTTCAGACTGCCCCTGCTCTCATTCTCTCTCTTTAGTCTCTCCATATCTACTTTCTCTTTCCCTGGTGTTTACAAGGGGCCCCACATCTACCCTGTTCTTAAAAATTTATTTGATCTATTATCCCATGTCTCACTTCTGCACTATCTGCTACCATAGACTCTCTGCTATCTGGCTTCTGATCTTATAATCCAACTTAAATATTTCCCTCCTAAATCTAATGATCTCTTAATTACTAAATCAAATGACTTCTTGTCAAACCTCAACTTCTTGACCTCTGCAGCATTCATCATCGTTAATAATAACCTCCTCCAGGATCCTTTCTCCTTTCTTGGTCTTCAGGACACTGATCAGGCTTTAGTCTTTCTTGAGCTCCATTTCCGTGATACCAGTTGCCCTTTGGACGTCATGAATTGGATGTCCTATGGACAGTACAAAACAGAACTTTACCCCCAAACCCCTTTCTTGAGCTTTTCTATTAATGTCAAAGACACTACCATCCTCAAAATCACACAGACTTAGGACCTTGATGCTGTCTTTGAATCTTCATTCTCACCTCATATCTAGTCTGTTGCCAAATCTTGACATTTTTACTTTGACAACATCTTTGATTTCAGGGGGAATCAAAACTATTAGAATTTTGGTAAATAGCAAATTCACTTTACCCTGTTTGCCTCAATTCCCTCACCTATAAAATAAGCCAGAGAAGGAAATGGCAAACCACTCAAATATCTCTGCCGAGAAAACCCCAAATGGAGTCAAGAAGTCAGACATGACTGAACAACTAAATGAAAAAACAACAAAATGAAAAATTATCTAGTACTAACTAAAATTCAGAGAGGAATACAGGAAAAGATCAAAGCTAGGCTAAGCTTTGAAGAGTGTATCAGGATTGAGCTAGGCAGAGAGCTATAGGACTAGCATATACCAAATTGGAGAATATGAGTTTGATGTGTATGTACAGAGGATGCTTGTCAGGCATAGGTGGGCAGGATGAGTCACAATGACCACGTAAAGGTAAAGGAAGTTGAGGCTAAAAAACTTCTAAGTTCCAACTCATGCAGTCTTGATTCTTGATTGGCAGTAAGATGTAGCTCCTCAATAGAGAGGTGGTCATTTATAGATGTGGAACAAGGCAGGCATCCCTTATCAGTTATGGGCAAGCTGATCAGTTTTAACAATGCTTTGCTATAAACAGGATTTTACTGAAAAGTGATAGCGATGTTTTAAAAAAAAAGAAAGAAAAATCTGCCAAGTGATGGGGAAGCCAAGTCTTACCATATGGATAATTCAAGAGCCTTAATTAAATATCCAAATAAAATCTAGGATTTAATTATTTTGACTAGACCCTTGCTTATTTTCAAATTTTTGGTGTTAGAAACTTTATTGTTCTTAGCAAAATATAAAGATAATAAAGTTTTTACAAACTTTATTGGGAGAGTAAACTGAGGGAGCAATCTGCTATATTAAATTGTAGAGCCACAACTCAATAAGATTTATGAAAAAAAAGTGTTTCAGATTTACATTATCCAAAGTACAAACAGAAAACAGGAACAGTGGGATAAATTTGAACAACCTTCTTAGATAAAGATTTAGAAATTGCCATTGAGTGTTAGGCTGTATCTTTAAAGGTATCTCTGAATTCATATCTCTTTTTTTTCCCCCAAGGTGGTCAAATCTGTCTGCTATTGCCTCTTAAAGAGAGAGAGGAATTGAGAAGACTTCTGCTCTTAAAGAGACAGAGTGATATTACTTAACTTCCTCTAAACTCCGAAACTCTGCTCCTAAGGAGACAAGTGAAATTAAGAAATTCCTAATAACAAAGGGCAAAAGTAAAATTTAGATTCCCCTTTGGTGGCAACTACCCTAGGCCACTTGTCAATATAGTTTTAATAAAAGCTTAAGGAAACTGGAATGTTAGCACCTGAAAGGAAAAAAGAAACCTGTTCATATCCTAAAAAGTAGCAAAAGGATAAAATGTGGACAGCTTAAAAAGGAAAAAGATAAGTTCCAAGAAGCACCAGAAGTAACATTTTTTAAAACTGCCCAGTTAAAAAGAATATAATTCAAAACACTAGTAAATTATGAGGTCTTATATCCTGATTTAGAAACCAGTAATTAGCAAGTCCATATAAGCATATAGCACTATCTTTTTAGAACTACAAATAAAGTAATAATAATGATGATGGCCTTTTCTAAATCCTATTGCTCACATATACTACAAATTATTAATTTTAGATTTTTGAAGGAAGAAAGAAGTGAACCAAAACAAAACTTAAACTATGGGGACTTTGGAGACTTGAATCAGAAAGCAAATTAAAATAAGTAATCTGAAATGGGGTTACTCTTCAGGCTTCCGGTAGATTATGAAACAAAACTCCTAGATTATGAAACAAAACTCCCTGAGAAAATGCAGGTGTGATTTGCAAATTTCAGTCTAAGTTATTATTAATAAGTCCATTGGGTAAAACTCACATGAGGCCTTTTTAGCTATCATGGGATGGGAAAAGTTCATTGTTAGTATCAAATTTGATTATAGAATTTTTTTTTGGTTTTTCATCAAGAGATTATAAAGAATTTGCAGTAATTTTATTTGTTTGCCTGTTTCTTCATTTATATTTTATTTTTTTTAATATTTTCCCATAGTTACATGTTTCATGTTCTTTCCCTCTCCCCCAACTCCCCCCCCCCCAAATTGATGCACAATTCCACTGGGTTTTACAGGTATCATTGATTGACCTAATTCCATATTATTGATAGTTGGACTAGAGTTATCGTTTAGCATCTACATCCCCAATAATATCCCCATCAGTCCATGTGTTCAAGCAGTTTTTTTCTTCTATATTTCTACTTCCACAGTTCTTCCTCTGAATATGGCTAGTTTTCTTTCTCATAAGTCCTAACTTAGCCTTGCTCTGGATCCTTGCATTGCTGCTAGTAGAGAAGTCTGTTATGTTTGATTGTACCACAGTGTATATCAGTCTCTGTGAACAATGTTCTCCTGGATCTGCTCTTTACTTTGCATCAATTCCTGGAGGTCATTCCAGTTCACATGGAATTCCTCCAGTTCTTTATTCCTTTGAGCATAGTAGTATTCCATCACCAACAGATACCACAATTTGTTCAGCCATTCTCCAGTCGAAGGGCATCCCCTCATTTTCCATTTTTTGCCACCACAAAGAGTGGGGCTGTGAATATTTTTGTACAAGTCTTTTTCCTTATGAGCTCTTTGGAGTATAAACCAAGCAGTGGTATGGCTGGATCAAAAGGCAGATAATCTTTTAAAGCCCTTTGGTTTGCAGTCATTTTATTAAAAAATAACTGAAGATTTTAGTAGAAATAGCTTTAGTACTTTTCCCCCAACATTTCAGCCTACTCTATTTTGTCTTATATTTCTTTAAATTCTGGCAATTAATAAAGTTGGCTACAAAGTTGGCTACAGTTCAACAACATACACACTGAATATAACTCTGTAAATAAAAATTAGAAAAACAAGACTAATCAATACCTGGAAAAGTTCAGAAGGGGAATCTTATTTTTCTAAAGATATTTATTTTGCCAATTGCATGTAATAACAATTTTCCACCTAAGTTTTATGAAGTTATAAGATCCAAATTGTTTCCCTTCCCAGAGATGGTAAGCAATTTTATCTGGGTGATACATGTATTAACACCACAATCTTATTTTTAAAAGTTATTGTTTTTGTGTAATCCAGTGGAATTGCTTGTTGGTTTTGGGAGGGGGTAAGGAGAGAACTTGGATCATGTAACCATGGAAAAATATTTAAAAATAAATTTTAAAAAGTTATTGTTTTATCATCTATAAAATGAGCATTGGACTAGATAAATAATCTGTATGGTCCCTTCCAGCTCTGTGAACAAATACAGCCATGTTTGTTTTTATTGTTTTCTTTTGTTTTTTTTTTTCATATATTTGAATACTTATACTTGATGGAAGAAAATATAAAATGTAATAATTAGGGGAAAATAATGTATTATACTAGTAGTAAATAGGAAACATGAAGAGAACCAGAAAAAGGATTCCAGTGGTTGTTGGAAGGTGTCTAATTGTGGTGTATGACTGGATTGGAATATCATTATGCTGTAAGAAATGATGAAGAGGAAGGTTCCAGAAAAACCTGGGAAAATGCCTATGAATTGAGGTGGAACAGAGTAATAGGAAACCAGAGAACAATTTACACAGTAACTGTCAACTTCAAAAGACTTGGAAATTCTGATGCACACTCTTCTACAGGGCTGACTTCCCATGAAACCAGCCATCAACCCCCAGATAAGAGAACGGACTCAGACAGCAGATGAAGACATATCTTCTTTGATTTCTTTTTGTTGCCTTTTTAAAAAACGTGTTTAAGGTGGAAACTGTTTTGTATGGCTTTACAAATTTGTATGGGTTTTGTTTTTCTTGCCTTTTCCATTGAGGAAGGGAGAGAATTTGGAATTGAAGACAAAATTGAATTAAAGGAGGTTTTAAAAAAATGATTTGACTTCTGAGAAGCAAAAAGATAGCTTTGAGGAGACTTGGGAAGATTTCAGTGAACTGATAGATTGAAGAGGACAGAACCAGGACAACAATTTATACCATGACATTAATACTGTAGAATCCGACAATTATGGAAAACTTAGGAGTTCAACTATGAAATCAACTATGATTGGGGAGAACTGATGAAAAATCAGGGCTCTTCACCTCATGAGGGACTAATATGCAGAATGAGAAACAATTTTGTTTTGCTTGGCTGTGCTGAAATGATACAAAGACTCCTCCTCCTTTTTTCCAGCTTTCTAAAGTAAATTCAGGATCACTTGGGGCGGGGTGTGCTATTTTACCCAAAGACTTCGACAGGACAAACAGGACGAGTAGACATGGGTGACATTAGCTTGTGCCGAGTAGTTTCCAGGTTTGTCCTTTCTTTTTTTTGTAAGCCCCTCGGATCCTCAATAAGCACATATTAGCACTTTCTGTTATTATCCCGTCGTGCTGATCCATACCAAGCTTATGGGCAAACCCTCCGGAACAGAACCTGGTCACTGGGGTACTATCTCGAGAGTTAGCGGGCGGCAGGGGAAGCGCCCCCAGGGGGGCTTAGAAGTGATTCCCGGGGAGACAAACAAATGAAATGAAATGTTAGGGAGGGTCAGAACTGGCGTGACTAGTGAAGCCCTGATACAGGCCGGGCCGCATCTCCCAAGCTTCTGCCCCAGTTTCCCTGTAGACAATGAAGTCCTCCACGCCCTTGTTTCCAGAGCAAGAGTACACCTCGGAAGGACCCAGTAGAATAGTTAAGGACCTGCCCTTCTAGTTAGGACCTGCCCTTCTAGTTAGGTATCCTTGAGCGTGGGAGCCCTGGGAGCAATGGGGAAAGTGCGTGCGAGGAAGAAGCGAATGGGCCCACGAGAAAAGTCCGCGCTCCGAAGCTTCTCCATCCGTCTCCCTCCCGTGCCCAGGGCTCCAGGACTGGTTCGGGAACTCCACGCCAGCCCCGGCTCCAAAGCCGCGCACTCCCGGGGGGTCGGACAGCTCCAAGGCCAGGCGCCGGCTCCGGGATGATCAGGACCACCCGGCCTCCTAGCGCCTACGCCACAGTCAACTCACAAACAGCCCGGGGAGGGAGGGGCCCCTCCTCCCGGGAGCAGCGGCGCGATGGCTGAGCAGGCCTGGCACAACGCCACTCCCTCTCCGCCCCGTCGCCCCCGCCGCCACGGCCCTTTGGCCAGTCCCCGGCTTCGACCCGCAGGCTGCCACCACCGCCGCCTACCCGTCCTCAGAGCGCTCTGGGCCAACCCTAGGCGCCGGGAGCGCGCGCCCAGCTGGCGCCGCGTGAGCCCTCCAGGTAAGGGACGCGCGCTCGCTCCCTGTACAGGGCTCATCCCCTGCCGGCTAGAAGTTATGGAGGAGAGGGGATCCCGTGCCAGGGCAGGGGAGGCGCCTTCCCTGGGAGTTTCCTATCCTAGTGAAATCTCAGGTCCGGGCTCTCTGCTCCCCCAAATACACCTCCTTGGACGGTTCCTCCCTTGTAACGGGAAAATGGGAGCAGAGCCCGGCAGAAGTGCCCAGGACGGAGGAAGATGGCCAGAGTTCCAAATAATGACAATAATTAGCATTATCCTTGGTAACATTTATATGGCGCTTACTGTATGCCAGGTACTGTGCTAAGCGCTTACAATTCTTATCTCCTCGAAATAACTCTTGAAGGTAGGCTTTATTATTATCAACCCCATTTTGCAGATGAGGAAACTGAGTCAAATAAGGCCTAGGTGACTTTTCCAGAGCAACTAGCTCTGCCATTTGACCTCTTGTGGGGATCTTGGAGGAGTTCCTGAATCTCTAGATAACACTTTCCTCATCTTTAAAAATGAGAGATCTTCACTAGGACTTCTGCTTTAAATTTGGGGAACTAGAGGGTCTGCATCCATCTGAGGTCTGTGAACATTCCACATGTTCTATCTATTCCATCCTGCACCCTGGAGCCTGAGAGTGACAGAAAAGACACATTTTTCACCCTTAGTCTCCTCCTCTTTAGAGAAAGAGTGAAATGTTTCTTTTATCTAGGACTGTGAATCCCAGGATTTGAATGGGAAGAGATCCTAGGGGCCATCCAGTCCAACCTAAACAGACTGAGAATCCTTGACCCCTTCCCTTCCAGAGAGGACAAGCCATATTCTTCCTCTTTCACATCACTTCTGACCCCATCTTCTCTGTGATTCTTCAGAAACAGCAAAAGATATTCTTTTAGAGTTTTCCTTTTCTTACTTTCTCTTCATTCTCCTTTTCAAATTTCAGTATAATCCCGGAATTTTTAGTCACCATTTCCCCTTCCAATTTGGTTGTAGCCGAGTTTGCCTGTTCCCTTAAAAATAATTGGAATTTTCCTTGCCTTTCGGACAGGCAGCTTAATTTTTTTAAATGTCATTTAAGTCTTATTCTTTCTAACAAGGTTTCATTTCAGGCAGGAGTCTTGATTTAGGGAAATAGCTTGATGCCTGGAAGAGGAACCTTGACTGATCTCATCTCAGCCACATCCTCAGACCCTGAAAGAGTCCTGTCCAAGAGTTCCATAAGGACTCTCCAGCCATTTTCTCTCTATATTTAGTTTCCTGTTTGTCCGATACCAGGACAGTGACCATAGAAAGGCCCATCTTTTTCAGTCAAGGGAGATCCTTGATAATACTATCTTTTACACCATTCCTCCTGGATCATTTGCCTAGTTATCTCAACCACTCTCTTTTCATTTCCCTTTGGATCACCTGCAATTTGGATGCATCAGTCATCTAATCAACAAGCTTTACCCCAGATACTGTGCTAGAAGTGGGGAATACAAGCCCAAAGAATGAAACACCCTCCCCCCCACACACAGAAAGTTTACATACTGATGGAGGGGTTCATCTGCCATCCTGGTCTTTCATGGTTCATAGTCAAATTTGGCATTCACTGATTACCATAAGATGTTTTAATCCTTTTTAAAGACTCTGTAAGATTACATTGATCCATCCTTGGGGATTTACATAAATCGTGCTTAAATTGTTATAAATGCATCATTTGCCCCTTTTTTGTGTCTCCATCTTTTTCCTTTTACTTTTTCAATTTAAAATCCTATAACCACTTTTCATTATTTCAGTTAATATATTCAGCTCTTCATGACCCCATTTTGGGGTTTCCTTGGCAAAGATACTGGAGTGGTTTGCTACTTCCTTTCCCAGCTCATTTGACAGACAAGGAAACTGAGGCAAACAGAGTAAAGTGACTTGCTCTCAGGGTCCCTCAGCTCATAAGTGTCTGGGACCAAATTTGAACTCAAGAAGAGGAGTCTTCCTGACTCCAGGATGGGCATTCTATCCACTGTGCCAACTAGCTGTTCTTTAAGAGTGGACACACCAGGTGGAGAAGGAAATATTTGCCCTATTGCTTCTTTTTGTGGTCTGGCTTCTAGAAATAGGACTTAAGCATACCTCAGCCTTCTCTTTTTTCCCTTTTACTTAACCTTTCTTTATTACCTCTACCATCAGATTTCTCTTTCCTATCCTGTTATCCTCTCTCAATTTGAGGGCCTAAGCAATTCCCTTAAGACATCTCCTTAATTTACAAAGGACCCTGAAGAAGCCAGAAATCCACTTTTGCAAAAGTCTTGGAACAGGAACTTTTCCCATTGTTCCAAGACTTTTGCAAAAACAGATTTCTGGCTTCATCAGGAAATGGAATTTACTATTGTCATCACTTTTGCCACACCAAAATTTTCATTTCCCAAACTACATTGTATGAAACAAAAAGTGTCTAAATGTGTGTCTAGATCTCTATTATAAAACTGCTTCACTTTTTTTTTAACATTTATTAATATTCATTTTTAACATGGTTACATGATTCATGCTCCTCCTTTCCCCTTCAACCCCCCCCCC
>NW_025381229.1:0-4403 GCF_016433145.1 Gracilinanus agilis | reverse complement strand
TTTAGTAACCGGTATTGATTCATGAGGATAATTAACATCAAAACTCATGTGTTTGGATGTTCTAGAACAGTGATGGGCAACCTTTTGAGCTTGTTGTGTCAAAATTCACCAAAAAACAGCATAATTTGGATGTTATGTCCCTTGGAGAAAAAAATCATAATTTCACGATATTTATAGTTTAAATAACATAAATGTATAATATTTATATGTTACTGTATTGAATAAATCAATTTAGGTAAATTAATACAGGTAGAATTGTCATCTAAGGTGCACAGAGTGTCTACACTACACTACACTACAGTAAATGTTTCATCCACGCCACGTGGCCCCACATTTTTATGTATGTGGCCTCATGCTACTGCATGTCATCGAAAATGGCTACGCGTGTCAGTGCTGACATACATGTCATAGGTTTGCCATCACTGTCCTAGAAGTTACACTTTTCTGAGAAGTACTGGGAGAGTCCGATTGGAAAGAGCTGAAAAGGTCATTATGAATATAATGAGTATATCCCTTTCATTTCCCAGAGACATTCTTTAATTTCACAGGATCCTCCCTCTACGTAGCCCCTCCCCTGACGCCCTTCTTTTTTCTCTCTTGGGGGACACGAGCAAAACCAGGGTTGCCTTTCCTTGGTGCGTCTGTGCAGCGTCTTCCTCGTGTGTGCTCAGCAGCTCTTGTGCCCTCCCTCTTTCCTGTCTTGTCCCGGGCCGTCGCCCAGAAGGTGTTCTCAGAACCCGTAGGGGGAGTTTCCTCTTTCCGGAGAGAAGGTCTTTGGAAAGGCCCTTTCAGAGTGCCCTGGGCATTGGCCTTGCCAGGGGACTCGGGGCTAGCCTATAGACCCTGATCCTGTGACTTCCCCCTGTAAAAGTGAAATTTGGGAAATGTATCAAACTACATTTCCCGCGGTCCAACGGGTTTCCGTTTCTGGTCTTGGGGCTTGGGGAGGCCGACGTCTTGATGCAGTGGAGAGCTTAAATCTCCTGGGTTAGGAGGGAGTGGCCTCTTTTGCCAGTTGGCTCTCTTTTGCGAGTAGGTGCTTCCAGGAAACAGGAGAGAGTAATGGAGGTGGCGGCAGTTTTGAATGCTTACAAGCGCGTGGTCTAATGATTTTATCTATCAACATGGCTTTAATTAAAATACTAATTTATATATTTATACAAGCCTTTATCATTTTTAATATTTATAATTATGGCAACCAGAAGTTTGGAAATAGAATTCTCAATTTTCTAGATAGCCTAAGAAGAAGCCATGGGGCTCTGGGACCCAGAGTCTCAGAAGCGATTTTTTTTCCTTGCCCAGTCCTCTCCCGATTTTCCCCAGCCTAGAGGCTGTTTTATGGGTAAGAGAGACAATGGTTTTAATTGCTGCTGGGCTGCGAATTATTTTGCTCAATGCCCCGGGCCTGGTGGCCCTTGCTGGCTCTGATAGAATCCTGGAGCCCAGCCAGACTGTCTCTGCCACTGATCTCCATTCTTGACTCGCTGATACTGCTGATCTCCTGACTACAAGCCTAAACCATCGTCCCAGTGCCTGTGATCTCTGATCCTGACTGCTGGAGTCCAGAACGCCGAGCTGCTTTTCCTGAGATTTCCGGGAAGGAACCCAGTCCTGACTTGCCGAGATCTGGACCTCCAGAGACTGCTTCAGTTCCTGTCGCTAACAACTTGAGTATATTCCCCTTTTCCCCTATTTCTAGCCTTCCACCTGTTTCTCTAAAGACCTAATTTAGCCACCCACACAAGCTCTACATGTGGGATTTTCTACAATGACCCGACACCACGTGGACCTAGCGTTTACCCTTAATGGGGCCGAATGGCCTATTCAGACTTGCTTGTGATTAAAAACTGAACTCAGGGGAGAAATATTCACCCCCATAACTGCTCAGAACTTTGAACTTGAAAAAAAAACCAAACCCTTAAACTCAGCAGAACTCAATCAAAAGAACCTTAAATTGAAACCAGGGGTGAACTTTTAAAACCTCGGAACTGAATGAGCTTTATTTCTGTTTTAAAAAGACTATCTTACTGTATATTGTTAATTAGTTTTGTAAGTTAATCTTGCTTATTTCGTTGATTTTCCTGTTGCACTGAATCATTTTACGCTAATGAAGTTACTGCTTATGATGTTATTATATTTCCTAATTTACTTAAAGCTTACTGTATGAAAAACAATGCGGTTATATGTACCACCTATGAACATCTTATAGAGCACATGTCTTTTAAAATTTATTCTGTCTTGGTAATTGCAAAGAACCTTGAAAGTTTCCATGCTTTGAATATTACCTTGTAATTTTACAAGAGATCTTTTTTAACTTTTACTCAAAATCCTTAAGAATTGTTGTCTTAAAGGATGAAGCTTTTATATATTTTATTATAAGAGATATTATTTTCCTTAAATGGGTAGACGCATTCCTACCCAGGATTTTTTAAAACAGGAAGCCAAGGAGCTCCTGTATATTCTTATCTGAGGATGATTATACCAGAAGGTTTCTTTTTTAAATATCACATTTTGCTATGGAAGCAATAACAGCATTTGCCAAGATTTAAAAGTTGTAACAAGTATATAATTTTAAACATCACTGTTTATTGTTTTAAAATGTGCTATTGGAAATAATGGTACTCTATTTGAATGTGCATTGTGAATCTGCTATTTTGTGAAACCCACTTTCTCCAACAGAAAGTCTCATTTTTGGGTAATATACCCTTCTAGTTCTAAGCTATATATATATATTTTTGAATTTTAAGACATTTTTTTTAATTAGAGAAATTGATTTTCCCCTTTTCTCATCTTGTACTGGAAGTACATATATAATCATTATTTATCCTTTTTCTGATTCTACAGCAAATACCTGAGCCTATAGGACTGTGATTTAAATGCCTCTCTGATTCCAGAAGGGAATATGAAAGCCGTTAATAGTGCTAAAGAAAGCACATGGTCAGAGACTTGACTGACTAAGATCTGCATAATAGCAGTTCTATGCCAATACTTTAGGGCTTGAAAATTGGGGTTTGAGTCCTGGAGTCCCAGTCTTTTCTAAAACTTTAGAGGACGTGGGTCCCCTCGACTTAGATTCCTAGAAAGCACCTAAGATTGGTTATTTATTTGGCTCACTTCCCTAAAAAGCTGATGATAAGTCAGATCAGAGAGAGACATTTTCCTTAAGTCCTGGCCCTGGATGGGTAATTTTGCACATTTCATTCACAAGTTAATTTTTTTCTTCTTTTTTTCTTGAATTTTGTTCTTTGTATTTTGCCATCCTTAACTGACCTGAGGTACCTTTTTTTTTTTAGAAAAAAGGTGTGTTTAAGATTTACCTCACGGGGATATCTGTTAAGTTGTTTTTTAAAATTCGATAATGTGAAAATATATGTATATTTAACTCTTTTAGGAGTAATTTCACGGGGAATTGAAATTGTATAAATCTTAGAAGAAAATGTATGTTTTGTAATCTATAATGTAAAGTTTAAATTCTTTTGATAATAATTTCAGGATAAGGATCTTGCCATCTCCCCAAAATCCAGACAATGAACTTGTTTTGGTGAGGACACATGAAGATGTCTGAAAAGCCTTCACTGTACCATGAAGACCAAACTTTGACCTTTGGGGTGCAGTTGATTGAACTATGGGGAGTTGAAATTGACTTGTATGTATTGTTTTAATTGTACACTGTTATGCCAGTGGGGGACAGCCCCCAAATTGGTTTTTGTCAATGCGGCTAATTTTAACCATTTGTTCATCTATTTCTTTTATCCCCAATTTCCTGAAAAATTTAGAAGTTGTTTATTTTTACAGGTCCAGCTAAGAAAAAAGGACTAACCTTTTTTTTTGCCGGACCTCACGGGGAATTGTAAAAGTGAAATTTGGGAAATGTATCAAACTACATTTCCCGTGGTCCAAGGGGTTTCCGTTTCCGGTCTTGGGGCTTGGGGAGGCCGACGTCTTGACGCAGGGGAGAGCTTAAATCTCCTGGGTTAGGAGGGAGTGGCCTCTTTTGCCAGTAGGCTCTCTTTTGCGAGTAGGTGCTTCCAGGAAACAGGAGAGAGTAATGGAGGTGGCGGCAGTTTTGAATGCTTACAAGCGCGTGGTCTAATGATTTTATCTATCAACATGGCTTTAATTAAAATACTAATTTATATATTTATACAAGCCTTTATCATTTTTAATATTTATACCCCGGACCCAGGATTCCCGGGGAGGGGCTTCCCTCTGCGAATGCAGGCTGCTACCTCCTGGGCAACTTAGCCTGGAAGACAGCTGCCCGGGGCCCGGGAGCTAAAGCGACTTTTCCAGGCTCACACAGCCAGGATGGCTCAGAGACAAGGCTTGAGACCTCTTCTTTTTGGCTGCCTGTTGTAGCCACTCCGCTCACATATTCGGCTCTAAGAAAGGCTGATACTTAG
>NW_025381228.1:0-5112 GCF_016433145.1 Gracilinanus agilis | reverse complement strand
TCTCAGTTATTGTTTCATTTGAATAGTCAAAAAATGAAGGCTGAAATTTTTAAATACATCTTTAAGAACTAATCAGTAAAAGGGAAAGAACATATAAATCCAAGTATCTGTGTAATTCTGGTGGAAGAAAATGATTTGAGACTGAATATGATGGCTTACTGAGGCTGTGCCAGTGTCTCTTAGTGCTTCTTTCACTAGTAAAGTAAATAAGTCCCATCTGTGACTGGATGTAGTAACAGCATTGAATGAGTATTGTACTAAATATTAGAAGACCTGAATCCTGCTTCTCATTATATAATAATAACAATGGCAACCACATAAGTAACATTTATATAGCATTTATATGTCAGACATTGTTATGCTTTCTAAATATTAGAATTTTTTAACCCTTATCTTCCATTTTGGAATCAATACTGTGTATTGGTTCTAAGGCAGAAGAATGGTAAGGGCTAGGCAATGGGAGTTAAGTGACATGTCCAGGGTCACACAGCTAGGAAGTGTCTGAGGCCACATTTGAACACAGGACCTCTTGTCTCTCAGCCTGGCTTCTAATCCACTGAGCTACCCAGCTGCCCCTCCAATATCTTGTTTTATTCTCCCAACAACTCTTGGCAAATAGATACTATCAACATTTCTACTTTATAGATAAGGAAATTGAGGCAAGGAGAGGTTTAACTGATTTGCCCAGGTTCACACCACACAGCTAGTAAGTGTCTAAGACTAGATTTGAACTTAGGACCTTCTACTCCAGGCTCAGCACTCTGATCTGCTGTGCCACTTATTTGTCTTTATATAGAAATAACTAGAAATGTAGAAATAGAAATATAGAAATATAGACATGCAATGCAATACAGACAAATACACATAGACACATATACATACCACATGCACATGCATAAATATATTAAGATATCTACCTATGTATCTTTTAATATTGTGCAAATGTACTATTTTTCCTGGATTTGATGAGCCTCTTCAGATAATAGGATGGTGGGGGTGACTGTGTGGTGTTGTGTGAAAAGTAGTTTTCAATTAAGAAGTGACTTATGTAACTTTTCCCACATCAGTCCAATGAAGTAGGTATTTAAATATTTTTGCAGATCAGGTAACTCAGAAAGGGTTAAGTGACTTTTCTATGACCACATAGCTAATAAGTATTGGAGTTTGGATTTGAGACCAGTGGTTTTAAGGCTAGTACTCATCAAAAAATTTTTATTATGAGCTTAACAATCATCATCAAAGAAATATTTAATATACTCAGTTAATCAAGATTGTATGAAAACATGAACTTCTGTAAAAATTTTAAAAATCTCTATAAAATTCAACAAGACTGTAACAACATTGCTTTTTATTTGTCTCTACTTTTTCCCCCTGAATTTTCTAATGCTTTATGGATACTCTTTTAAAAAAATTTCTCTGCTGCTTCCTATTAATTCTTTTGCTCCATCTACCTCCAAAGTTCTCTTGTTACCAAAATGCATATCCCAGTAAAACAGCACACTTTCCTGCATCCCCTATTGCCCTGCATTAAATAATTACCAAAGTTCTTCTAATTCTATGATATCATGTAGATGTCTATTCTGTGTCTTTTGAAGAGGGGACAGATGAGTCTATTGCTACATAAGCCACAGAAGTTTTCTTATGCATTAAAAACACTCAGCTCTGGGCATCATGGAATCTTAATGCTTCTGTGGATTTTGTCACTGAAACATGAAGTTATCAAAATGAGGCCAGCTTCATTTCTGAATAAAAATAAATATTAATAAGTAAGAATTATATAGCACTTTAAGTTTCCAAAAGCACTTTCTATCTAGTTCAGATCCAGCCTCAAACACATACTAGTGGTGTGACCCTGAGCTAGTCACTTAACCTCTATTTGCCTCAGCTTGTTTAACTATATTATAATATAATCTACCTCACATGGTTGTGGCAATGATGAGATGATATTTGTAAGGTACTTATTAGTACAGTTTCTGGCACATAGCACATACTAATAAATGCTTCTTTCTTCCCCTCCATTAACTCCTCTGATCCTTACAATAACCCTCTAAAATAGTTGTTATTATTATCCTTATTTTAAAGATAAGGAAACTAAGTCTGAGAAAGATCAAGTCATTAAATATATATTTATTAACTTCTTATATTCTTGGTATTATGCTAATTATTGAACTTTTCCAGGATCAATCACATAGCTATTAAGTTTGTGAGGCAGGATTTGAACAGAGTTCCTTCTGAATGCAAGTCCAGCACTCTATTCAGTCTACCACCTAGCTCCCTAATAAAAATTTGGAATGGACTTAGCTATTGCCCAGAAAATATGAAAAAATCAAAGATGTACTCATTTTAAATACCATGGTTCTAAATACCCTTCCTTTGTGCAATGTCATTCAATGAACATTTTGGCTCAAGTTAAGATTGCTTTTGAGAATGTATTGTTACTCACCTTATTCAAATTGCTTCTGTTCCTTGGGACTGAAGAAAGTGTCTGTCCAGTTGGATTTCTCCAAATGTAACAAGCAGTGATTAGGAAGAATAGCCAGTTATTTTCCTCTAGTTTTTAGTTGGTATTGCAGCAGTTTGTTCGATGCAGGCTAAAATGATCCTGGGGATATGTCTATTTAAATAAGCTGTTTGGAAAAAAACACAAAAAAATAACTTGTTTTATATCATAAATCAAATGAAAATTGTAATTGTTTGAATTTAGATCTCTGCTCAAATCTGCTTATTTATTTTATATTACATGCTTAACTTGGATGGTTTGGTACCAGACCAAAGAGTCTGAGGAAGCCAGAGATGGTTAAGCTAATCCAGAGAAGGATTGAGCCTGATGTTTATTCTCTCTTTAAAATTAGTTCCCCAAAGCCACAACAAAATGCATATTTTTGTTGTCTGTCTAGATGGTATCTAAGAAGTGAGTCCAGATAACTGAGACAACTGACCTGAGCTCTCAGTTTAATTGGTTAGCATAGTTGTTACAGTAAGAAAGCTTCAGCAAGATGCCAGTTACATCTTTCTCCCATGTCACAAGATTTGTCATTCAAACTCATAAATGTAAGGACAGTGTTCACAATTGTAACAACTAGAAATGGTACTTAGAGGTGCCCAATTCATATTTATGTTATATATATATATGGATATATATATATAATACATATATATGAATGGATCAAGTGATAGCTTGGCACAGACATTTGTTTCTTCATTATGATATTTGTTATAAGCACTGTATTGCTTACTTTCTTGGGGCAGGGCAGGAAACCCCAAAGTAATGTTTGCCCAATTTTTTTCTTCTGTCTAATATTTACTGAAGATAAAAACTAGTATTCTTTCTAGTACCTGAGACAAACTAGCATCCTATTTAATATTTCTTCCCCCAGAGAAAGGGTGGAGAGATGGCGTCAGTGTAACTAACTCTTGAAGTTTGCTAGAAGAGGGAGGAATGGATTATAAGTATAACCTGGTAAGGGCAAGTCCACAAACACAGCTCTTTGAGGGATCAGTTTGTTGTCTATAGATGGAGAGCAGTGCCATGGGAAAGCTCAGTGCCAAGTATTTCCATCCCCATAAGAGCCTGCCTTCTCTGGAGATTTAGTCTCTAAATGTTATTTTGGAAAGATCCTACAGAGGCTGCCCAATGCACTATGTGGTGATTCTGTGCTTTGCTTATCAGAAAACCTAGGAGACATAAGAAAGATGGATGCCCTTCTAGGGACTTTGAGATTTTTCTTTCAGAGCATAGACTGAAGTTGGCATCCAAAGCAACATTGGCTTGGCAAGCATCATGTCCATATGGATAAAGGCATGAAGTAGAAACAAAAAGATTTGAGTGCTTTTTTTCCTTTTTTCTGAGAAAATGTTCCTCTTTGTTTTAAAGTAGGACTTCAAGAAAGATTTGCATTTAGATCAGGTTTCCAATCAACATAATAGAAGAAATATTTGAAAGCTCTGCTTTCCAATCTCTCACAGTATAATGATAAATTAATCAATTATTATTTCTTTTTTGCCTTATATAAACCTAAATGAATGCCTGCCATGTCCTTCACAACAAAAATTAAAGTATAATGATTTTCATTGACTATACTAGAAGCACGTGGTTGACATGGTATAGGGAGGCATGTACTTGGAGGTAGGAAGACCTAAATTCAGATTTTGTTTCACATACAGAGTGCATGACTGAATAATTTATGAAATCTTTCTGGGTTTCATTTTTTGTTATTTGTAAAATTACTTACTGTAATTTCTTGGTTTTCTTTCAGGTCTAACTCTCTGATAAGAAACTTATGCTTTTGAGAAGTACTTATCTCTCAACCCTGGGAGTGACTTCTCTCATTACCCCATTACTGGTATTGAAGGGGTGAAGAGAGCTTAGCGGCAGAGAACCCTGCCCTGTGCCACCAGTATCTCTCTGAATAGTGTTATATAGCTCCTTCCTAGGCCTTTACATTCTCTCTGTTGGGTCTTGATGCTCAAGTAGCTTCCAGTGTATGAACACAACTGAGAAAACCATTGAAGGGCAGTTCCTGGCTGAGCAAGGACAATGTAGGACTAACCTGGAGCTGTTTCTTCAGCATGTACACTTTATATGCATGCTGCTTCCCTTTCCTGTTGGAGAATGCAATAAACTTCCTTGAGGCCCATTTCCAAAGGGACTTTAAACTTTTTTTTCCCCAAAGTTTTAGGCCATTGAGTTCAAAGAGTGGTTGGTAATTCTAATGAGAAATTTACATGAAGTAGGCTTTGAACTGAATTTTAAAGGAAGCTGGGTAATGAAGAGATAGATATAAGGAGCAAATATGGCAAAGATAAACCATGAAAAGACAGTTGATGGATGAAGTAGAATAATTTTAAGTATCTCAGTGTAAACTTGATCATAAAATACATGGAGAGGAATAAGAGTCCTAGTCTTCAAAGGCTTCACCTACTTCTTCCCAGAATAGTCTGTATTCTTTACTCACCTGGGCTTTTTACTATATTCCATAGAAATCTCTTCACTTTAGAAGCTTACTTTACTTCTTGGCTTCTCAAGTTGGAACTTCTTTATCTCTCTGATTCATTTTTCCTGGAATTTTTTTCCTTTCCTTTCCTTTCCTTTCCTTTCCTTTCCTTTCCTTT
>NW_025381227.1:0-4774 GCF_016433145.1 Gracilinanus agilis | reverse complement strand
GTGTGTGTGTGTGTGTGTGTGTGTGTGTGTGTGTGTGTGTGTGTGTGAAAGAGACAGAGACAGAGACAGAGGCAGAGAGACAGACAGAGCCAGATAGAAACAGACAGAGAGAGACAGAGAGAGAGACATGGGCTGTGAGGGAAAAGAATCTCAGACCTTAGTATTACCAAAAATAAAAATGGAGGCTATGGAGAGAACATTGATAACTACTGATCTGTATGTTTAATCTTCCATTTTTATAAATTTTTAATGAGAATAATCCCCAGGCAGATCAAGAACAACCAGTCAGAGTGTATTAGAAGTGAACAAACAAGACTTTCACAATTAAGTGTTATAATTGGCCCCTTTATCATTACATAATTGATTACAAGATTCCACTGTGTTTATTTTTGGTCTGTAAAGCAAAACTCTTACTTTAAAAGTTCTCCTCCAGCTAAGCATCCTCCTTACCTTCGAACCTCATTCATATGTTAAAAAGTTAAATATTTCTGGAAAGATGCCATAACAGATATAATTTATTTAACAAACCTCTAGTCATTAATATCTAGCAAGTCCTCAAACAGGGATATATTTGCTTGACAAGGGAGGTCACCACTGTCATGAGGAGTTCCAATGAAGAATCATAGTGGAAGAGAATTATTTTTTTTTATAGAGCAGAAGTTCTTAAGCTAGAGTCCATGAATTTGTTTAATATTTTGATAACTGTTTCAACATAATTGGTTTCCTTTGTCTTATATATTTTAGTCTATACAATAGAAAAATCATCCTGACAAAGTTTCAACAAACTAACCCAGGGATCCATGACAAAAAAAAGTCAAGAACCTATGCTATATGTAGTTGATGAAGTCATTTAGACACAATTTGTGAGTGAGATGTGCTGATTCTGCCAAGCCTTGGAACTCTTTTGAATGAGAGCTATAATCATTCAAAAATGTTGAGCCAAACCATGCACACAAGAAAAACTAAGTGGATGAAGTATCTGTTGTCCAAGTAATGCTGCATAGTTAAATGACAAATCCATATCACACATCAATCAGCATTTTTTTTTTCTTGGACAGACACCGAATGGATAGTGTGTTGAGTTGAGAATTGCCTAGGAAGAGGAGAGTTGCCTACACTTCATTTGGTAAAATTTAGATTTCCGTTAATGATTCCAAGCTTCTGCCCAAGATCAAGGTCCATCTGTTAAATCCTAGTATTTAACTTGAAATATGTCAGTCTCAGAAAGAATGAAATCAAGGTTCACCCAAAGGGCAATGGATTGGTTATTGGTGTATATGAACAGGCTATGCATGGGCATTCCAGATGAGAAATTGCCTATTATAGCTGGGTAATGGACAGCATCAAAGAAATGTACAGTTTAAAAAGAAAGGAAATAAATTTATAAATCTGATACTAACCATTTTAGAGAGCAATCAGGAATTCTATTCATAGAATTATAAAAATGTATATACAGTTTGACCCAGTAGATTTATTTCCTAAGGTGATCAAGGAAAAAGGAAAACAAATGATATGCTTCAAAATATTTATAGCAGCTCTTTTTGTGGTGGCGAGGAACTGGAAACTGAAGGGAAGTCCATCAATGAGGGAATGGCTGAAAGAGTTGTGATATTTGGTTGTGATGGAATATTATTGTGTGTCATTAGAAATGACAATATGATCACACACAAAAAGCATTAAAAGGCTTATATAATATAAAAATACAGAAAGGAAAACAGGTTGATCCTATGGCAAGACAGAGCGATAGCTAATGGATGGACCATGCGATGATAACAACAATAATAGCAGCTAACATTTATATTGTGCTTTAAACTCTGTGAAGCACTTTACCAATAATATCTTATTTGATCCATTTTTTATCCTCCAAATGTCAGGGGAAAACAAGAAAGATCCTTGTGAGTAGATCCTCTCTGGTTGCATTATGGGGGGTCATGGACGAGTGTCATGCAGACTGGATAGGAAGAGGTGAGCTGTGGTCCGTGCCATTGGAGGGAATGCCAATATGGATGATATTCTAGATTTACTGACATATTGACATAGACCAAATAACCTTTATGTTTTATTCTAGATAAGCATAACTGAGGGTTATAGGGGAATTGAAAGACATAGTCTATGAGGCGAAATGGAAGTAATAGGGCAAACACAAACCAATGAATGAGATAGGAGCAAAGATCATAGATGCATGAACTTAGAGCCAAAATGAATTTTAGAGATAATCAAGGGCCACCTTTCATTTTCTGGTTGAAAGACAGCATGATGGATGGGGAACTAGACTTGAAAGTTAAGAAGACTCTTGCCTCAGACATTTGGGTATCCAAACTGAGTGACTGTGGGTAAGTCCCCTAACTGCCATGGACCTCATGTTCCTATAAAATGAGGGGGTTGGACTCCATAGCTTCTGAAATTTTTCCAGTTCTAAATCTATGCAATGAGAGGTGAAGTGACTTAAACCAAGTTCACTCAGATAATCTGGAGAACCAGAATTTGAACGTTTTTTCTAATGCCACATTTAGTGGCCATTCTGCCATGTCTCAGGTGCCTCCAGAATGAAGCCTTCGTATGGACTGTAAATGCCAATGATAAAATCTGGTCATGAGAGCACGAGCATCTGGTGGAGATGGTGCTGGTAGATGTGGGGCAAGAAGGAAAATGATAATGACATTGACTAATCTGAAAAGGCTTCAGAACATAAGAATAAAAATCATTCTCAACAAGATTTCGTGTGGCAAAAGGAAGAAAAAGGCTACATTTTGAGTCAGAGGACTTGAGTTCAAACCCTGGATCTTCTTTTTATTTTCTATGGGATTTGAAACAAGTCATTTATCTCTCACAAATTCAATTTTCTAACTGGTTAAATGGGTGTGTTGGATTGATTATATGAGCTCTGAAGTCCTTTTTGGCTCAAAGTCTCTGCAACAGCCTCCCAGGATCCTTACAGGCCATTCTGCTCAAACCTCTCTGCCTCAGTGGGCCCTGTGTGGTGCATCCTCTTTTATTTTCTGAAGCATTAAATATTGAGGAAGCCTCCCTAAACTTCTTCTTCCAGGCATAGAATTGCCTCATTTACTTATTGATTTTCAGGCTGATCCATCACTCTGGGTGCTTGCTGTGTAAATTGTTCCTTTTTTTTTTTTAGTTGTCCTAAGACTCTGTCTTTCAAGCTTGAAGAACTCCTCTTTTAAGAATTTTTACTTTTCTCAGATTCGCTAAACTCTGTCATCTTGGTCACATCATCTGTCAAATTTCTTTTGCTTTCTATGACCATCCTAGGTCTCTTCTTGCTGACTTGGCGCAGTCTGCTACATCTTCCTGATTTCATTTTCTTAAGAGTCTTTTCTTTTTGCTCCAATAGAACTTTGGAGACTGAAATAATTTGAATCCATGTATGGCATCCCCATGGCTAAACAACGAATACAGATCTCTCTAAAACCCAGCAGATGGGTCCCATTGTTTTTGTTTATTTGTTTGTTTGTTTTTTAAACCCTTCCCTTCTGTCTTAGTATCTCTTCTAACACAGAAGAGCAGCAAAGACTAGGCAACTGGGGTTAAGTGACTGGCTCAGGGCCATACAGCTAGGAAGTGTCTGTGGCCAGATTTGAACTCAGGGTCCCCCTTACTCCAGACTTGCCATTCTATCCATCGTACCTCCTCACTATCCTGTATTATTTTTTTTAACCCTCTTAGTTTATCTCTAGATTCATGGTTCTTGCTTGGATTCCATGCTAAGCCTTATGAGGATATCTCCATGCCTGCTCTTTGCTATTGTCGGTGCAGATTTTGCCCATCATCTTTTTCCATGTTTTCTTGAAACCTTTTACAAATGAGATTATCCGAATCTGACGGGGCTTCAGCAGCCGCCTCCATCAGAGGAGGTCAGCAGGTGGCTTCGTGGATAGAGTGTCGGGTCTCAAGTTAGGAAGACGTTATGGTGTTTTCAGTCATGCCCAACTCTTTATGACCTAGTTGTGGTTTTCTTGGCTGAGTTCCGGGAGGGGTTTGCCATTTCCTTCTCTGTCTCATTTTACAGAGGAGGAAACCGAGGCAAACAGGGATAAGTTATTTGCCCAAACAGGGTCACATACCTAGGAAGTGTCTGAGGCCAGATTCGAACTCAGCAAGATGAGTCTTCATGATTTTAATCCTGGAAATCTATTCCCTGCACCACCTGGCTGTCACGTCAGGAAGACCTGATTCATTCACATCCCTACCTCGGATGTTTCAGTTTTATGATTCTGAGGAAATCATTCCATTTCTTTCAGCCTCAATTTGCTTATCTATAAAATGGGGACAATAAGAATACCCAGCTAACAGGATTGTTTTGAGTCTAAAAACAAATGAGATAACAGAAGTAAAGGGCTTTAGAAACCTTAAAATATTACATACATGTGAGTTCTTGTTATCTAAGTCACCTGTACTGCCACAAATGGTCATCAAGACTTCGACTAAAGGTGTTTAGTGAAAAAAGAACCCACTAATAATAATGCCTAACATCTCTACACACAGGGTGTCCCAAAGGTCTTAGGACAGTTTTAAGCAATTTTGGGGTACCCTGTATAACTTTGGAGTTTGCTAAATATTTCATATAATGTCATGTGAATACTTGGCATCGCATCGAAACAAGTAGTCTTCGTTTGGGAAAACAGGCTACAAGATTAAATGAATTTCCCATGGAGATATAGATGTACATACTATATTAAATTATTATATGTTAATATTTAATTATGTATAATTAAATATGTGTATATATGTATGTATATATATATGTACGTATATA
>NW_025381226.1:0-1088 GCF_016433145.1 Gracilinanus agilis | reverse complement strand
CTAGATAAATTCGTAATGCATTGTGGAAGAGAAAAGAGAGACTTGAATAACAAGGTCATTCTGAAAAGAAAGTGACTGGAGGCATTCTAAGTATCAGCCTTTCTTAGAACTGAATATGTGAGCTGAGCGGAGTGGCTAGAACGGGCCTCCGAGCCAAAAAGAAGAGGTCTCAAGCTTTGTCTCTGAGCCATCCTGACTGTGTGAGCCTGGAAAAGTTCCTTTAGCTCCCGGGCCCTGCGCAGCTGTCTTCCAGGCTAAGTTGCCCAGGAGGGAGCAGCCTGCATTCGCAAAGGGAAGCCCCTCCCCGGGAATCCTGGGTGGGGGGGGGGGGAGTCACAGGATCAGGGTCTATGGGCTAGCCCCGAGTCCCCTGGCAAGGCCAATGCCCAGGGTGCTCTGAAAGGGCCTTTCCAAAGACCTTCTCTCCGGAAAGAGGAGGCTCTCCCTACGGGTTCCGAGAACACCTTCTGGGCGATGGGCCCGGGACAAGACAGGAAAGACGGAGGGTACAAGAGCTGCTGAGCACACACGAGGGAGACGCTGCACAGAAGCACCAAGGAAAGGCAACCCTGGTTTTGCTCGTGTCCCCCAAGAGAGAAAAAAGAAGGGCGTCAGGGGAGGGGCTACATAGAGGGAGGATCCTGTGAAATTAAAGAATGTCTCTGGGAAATGAAAGGGATAGACTCATTATATTCATAATGACCTTTTCAGCTCTTTCCAATCGGGCTCTCCAAGTACTTCTCAGAAAAGTGTAACTTCTAGGACAGTGGTGGCAAACCTATGACATGTATGTCAGCACTGACACGCGTGGCCATTTTCGATGACATGCGGCAGCATGAGGCCACATACATAAATATGTGGGGCCACGTGATGTGGATGAAACATTTACTGTAGTGTGGTGTAGACACTCTGTACACCTTAGATGACAATTCTACCTGTATTAATTTATCTAAATTGATTTATTCAATACAGTAAAATAAATATTATACATTTATGTTATTTAAACTATAAATATGGTGAAATTATGATTTTTTTTCTCCAAGGGACATAACATCCAAATTATGCTCAGTTTTTTGGTGAATTGACAC
>NW_025381225.1:0-6089 GCF_016433145.1 Gracilinanus agilis | reverse complement strand
ACCTCCAGGAACTGATGCAGAGTGAAAGGAGCAGAGCCAGAAGAACATTGTACACAGAGACTGATATACTGTGGTAAAATCGAATGTAATGGACTTCTGTACCAGCAGAAAGCAATGACGCAGGACAATTCTGAGGGATTTATGGTAAAGATGCTACCCACATTCAGAGGAAGATCTGCAGGAGAGGAAACATATAAGAAAAACAAATGCTTGAACGCATGGGTTGAGGCGGACATGATTGGGGATGTGGACTCGAAACTACCACACCAATGCAACTATCAACAATTTGGAAATAGGTCTAGAACAAGGACACATGTTACAACCAGTGGAAATGTGCGTCAGCTATGGGTGGGGGGGATGCGGGGGGTGAAGGGGAAAGTAGGAGCTTGAATCATGTAACCATTTTAAAAATGAATATTAATAAATGATTTTTTTTAAAAAAAAGATCAAACTGGAATCATAAAAAAAGGAAATCATTCTATCAAAAACCATAAAATAATGGAAATATTTCTCCATGTTAATCATCCCTTTTTGATATTGAAAAAGAAATACTTTAAGGTTAAAATCAATTTTTAATGACAAAAAGAGAAAAGCAGGCTTATAAAATTCCATGTTGTTCACAGGCTTTTTCCTTCAGATACTGCACATAATAATTTTTAACCTTTACTTATAATCTGATACTTTCCTACTGTAACTACAAAAATATGTAACTTTCAAGATGAATGTAATAAAGAGACTGAAAGGCAAAGTCATGTGTGTGTGAGTGGTAAGGACTGGCTGATTACATAATACAGTTGCATAATATATATTTTTAACTTTTCATAGTAAGGACCAAACTGGGGCAATGAGAGAGGTTCCCAACATCAGGTAGAAGAAAGTAGCAGTCTAATCTTCACAAAAAGTAGATTGCTTTTTGCATGTCATTTTCTTCAAATGAGACATATTCTTATTGCCAACATATTTCTTCTCTGTGTAATAAATCTGACAGATTTTTTTTAAAAAAAAGACTGCTTAAAAGTCCTCTTTCTCCATAAATACCTCTCGAACTCTCTCTTGGAAGTTTCATCAGGTTAGTTTTTTAAAAATCAGATTAGTTAATCATTTTTTATCAGGTCTTTGTCTTTTTTTTCCTCTTAGTATTGTGTAATCACCTTGAAAGTCTGAGGTAAGGAGAATCCCCAGAGTCAGTGCTCCATAGTCACTCTCTATCATCAGCAACATACTCTCAGATCAACCATATAAAAAGGAAAGAATAGGGAACTGTATTGTAATAACATCATAAGACCAAGAAGAGAAAATTCACTATGAAAACAGGCAATTTCTCAATCACTGAGGTAGGAGTGGAGAGATAAAGACATTCTCCCTCCTTTCAAGAAGCTTGATACTAGCCTATCATCTTTCTGCAAACGGAATATCTTCCTTTCTATGAGGATATCTCAACATAGACCTTGAGGCTCCCTTAAACTTGCTACTCTCCCAATTTTTCAGTGTTCAATGGCTTACTCTATTATTCTACCTCAGTTACTTGAAGAGATGACCATTATCAAGAATTTGGAAATTCCTTTATTCAATTATATATCCTGCTATTCCATCTCTTCTTTGTTCTCACTGAGACCTGAAATCCTTACACCCCTTAATACTCTCTCAAGGTATTGCCCCTACTTTGGCTTCACTGTTTTAACCAAGATGAACTTGTTGGATTGTTCTCTCACTTGCAAATTGCTTGTCCACAACTCTATGGACAAAACAGCTAAAACCCCGACTTTCCTACTCAGTGTACTGATGATGAGAGCTAGAGAAAACCATGTAACTATGCTGAATGAGTGAAATTTGCCTCAATTTATCTCAAATAAGCCCGCATTTTTCTAAGGGAATCCTTATGCTTCTCTGTAATAGCTTCTCTAAGCCTATATCCAATAGCAGCAATACAGTGAGTTCCTTGGGAACAGGTATTATTTTTGGCTTTTCTTTCTATACCCAGGACTTCTTACGTGGTATAGTATAGGTACTTAACATGCTTGTTGACTTGATTTCTCAATCTTCCCACACTACCTCCTTTTTCCATTCTCTCAGCAGAGGGCGCTGCTTTTTATAAATATACTGAGAAAATAATGGCCATTTTCTTTTATACCATGCTCTATATCTCAAATCCCTCTGCTATCATCCTTCATTAGCTCCCTTTTTATTCTGGTCTCTCATAAAAAGCTGGTCCCTTCAATCTAATTCTATGCTTCCTCTCTTAACCCATCATCACTACTTTTTCTCTCAATAAATTTCAATTTCTTTATAACTAATTGCTCACTTCCTGGTCAATTACAGAGTTGCCAATTCTGGCAATTACAGAGAAATTATGGAAAAATAAATCCATTTTTTATGTTACCAATCCAATTTGCCTTATTTTCAACCTAGTAAAAGTTTCCTATTCTTATTGAGTCTACTCTCTTTTTTAACTGCTTTCTCCCAAATTACCAGTGAATTCTTAATCGTCAAATTCGATGGTTTTCTCCAATCTCATTCTTCTTGATCTCTGTGAAAAATTAGATATTGATGACCACTTTCTGGTCCTAGAAACTTTCCACTCTGGGTTTTTATGACATTGCTCTTTCATGGTTCTCCTCTTACCTGTCTGAATGCTTCTTGAGTTTCCATTGCTAAACCATCATGTCTATATCATGCCCTCTAACTTGTAAATGTGTCCCAAGTGTCTGTCCTGAGTCTTCTTTTCTTTCTTCCCATGCTTTCTCTTAGCAACATCATCAGTCCCCAAAGGTTCAATTATCCATCTCTAGGTTGACATTGCTAGCTACCTATGGGGACAATTTTAACTATATATCACCTAGATACCTTAAACTCAACATGTGTGAAAAAGAACTCATTAGCTTCTCCTCCCTCCCCAAAGCCACACAGCTTCCTATATTTCTGTTGTGGGCAACACCGCTTTTCCACTCATTGTGTGTGTGTGTGTGTGTGTGTGTGTGTGTGTACACTCATTCATCTTGTACACCTCACTCAAGATCATTTTATTAAGCAATTACTATGTTCCAGGCATATGCTGGGGAAACAACAACAAAAAAATCCAAGTTTCTTAATTCCCTTAAGGAATAATTCTATCAGGGAAAACAATATGCAGACAGACAGATACACAATATAATTGTATGGGGGAAATACTAGCTGGGAAGAACGTGAAAGACTCAATAAAAATGGTGTTTGAGCTGAGTCTTGAAGAAACTAGGGATTCTATAAAATATATGTGAAGGGAAAAGATGGAATATTGAGTAAGAGGAACAACAGAAAGGCCAGTTTGCCTATGTCATCAAGTGATCAAGGAGAATAATAGATAATAAGGTTGGAAAAGTAAATGGCAGGAAGGTTGTGAATGGCTTTAAATGGCAGAGGAGTTTATACTGATAAGACATAAGAGAAAAAAAATCATCTGATAGCTATTGGTGAATTCATGTCTCTTGGACCAAAAGAACTATACCACTGGGTAATGAAAAAACTGCTTGACATGATTGCTGAGCTACTACTGGCAATATGTGAAAGACCATGGAAAATAGGAAACACATCCCAAGATTGAAGAAAGGTAAAGGTTGTCCAAAGTTCCAAAAAAAGGTAAGATAACAAAGCCTATAAATTATAGACAAGTAAGACTGAATTGGGGCAGCTGGGTGGCTCAGTGGATTGAGAGCCAGGCCTAGAGACTGGAGGTCCTAGGTTCATGTCCAGCCTCGGACACTTCCAGCTGTGTGACCTTGGGCAAGTCACTTGACCCCTATTGCCCACCCTTACCACTCCTGGGCCAAGGACGGTCCCTAGCCCGGATGAAAAAGGAGGAGGGTGGGGTTTACATCTGCTAAAGAAACTGCAACCTAAAGTAGGGGCAGCTGGGCTAGCTCAGTGGATTGAGAGCCAGGCCTAGAGACGAAAAGTCCTAGGTTCAAAACCGGGCTCAGACACTTCCCAGCTGGGTGACCCTGAGCGACCCATTGCCTACTGGTTGTGGCCCTATGCTCCTAGAATGGAGTCCCAGGATAAAAAAAAAAAAAAAAAAAAAAAAAGACTGAATTGGATTTCTTGAGAAAATCCTGGAATAAAATCTAATTGTATTGATTTTTGAGATCAGGTCTCCTTATTTCTCTCATACTAGAAGTACAGGGGACATTCATGGAACAATTCCACTCCTGATTAAGGGGCTAGTTTACTTTTCATAAAGCAACCTGGTGGCCATCCCAAGGGGTCACCATATTGGTGTCAGACTCAAGCGTGCTTTACAACCTATTGCAATGGAGAACCTTGAAGTTTAAGCAATCTAACAGCTTCAACTTCCCCAAATAGCAAGCATTATAGGAGTAAGCCACTAAACCAAATGTCTAGAACATATTTTCAATGAGAAAAATGGTTCCTAATCAAGTAAAGTCATTTCCTTTTTGGACAGGTTAGATGAAGAGAATTCTGCATTTTCTGTTTAAACCTTTACCTTCCATCTTAGAATCAATACTGTATATTGGTTCCAAGGAGAAAGGTGGTAAGGGCTAGGCAATGGAGGTTAAGTGACTTGCCCAGGGCCATATAGCTAGGAAGTGTCTGAGACCAGATTTAAACCTATAACCTCTAGGCCTGGCTCTCCATCCACTGAACCACCCAGCTGCCCCTGGGTTCTTTTTTAACTTAGAATTTAGCAAAACTTTCATAATATAACATTATTATAATGTTATTATATTATTAAATAAAATATTATAACAGAGAAGACAGATATTTGAACTAGTGTATGATTTAGAACTGATTTGGAGAGCCAAACTAAAAAACAGCTGCTAATAATTAAATATCAATAACATAGTAGGCCTCTAGTGGAGAAGTATGATTGGGCAGAAGTTTTTCTGAAAATGATAAGAAAGCTAAAAAAAATTATTTCAATTTTGGGTTGCATTAGAGGCACAGTTTCCAAGAAGAAAGAAGTGATTGTCTCTCTTTCAAAATCTCAATTAGAGAATAATTTAAGAAATATACTGATAAGGTGGACAATATTTAGAAAAAGGCAATCAAGACAAATGTGACACTGATAGCTAAAGCAGGAAGAGCAAAAGCAAAGAAAGAAAATTATAGGCCAATTTCTCTAATGTGTTTAGATGAAAAAATTCTAAGTAAAATATTAGCCAGGACACTGTAACAATATATCAAAAAGATTAAAAATTATGACCAAACTGGATTTATACTAGACCTGCAAGGATGATTTATTATAAGAAAAACCATCAAGATAATTGATTACATCAACACAAAAAGAAATAAAATATTATGATTATATAAATAGATGCAGAAAAAGCTTTTCACAAAATATAACACTCAAACCTATCAAAAACATAGTAAGCATAGTTATAAATGGATTTCCCCCTCAAATTAATAAGAATTTTATATTAAAAACGCTCAGAAAACATCTGTAATGGGGATAAAATTAGTAACCTTTACTATAAGGCTAAGAGTAAGATTTGGGAGCCCACTATCAACAACATTATTTAATATTGTACGAAATACTAGCAATAGCAATAGGAAAAAGAAATTAAAGGTATCAGAATAGGCAAAGAGATAATAAAACTATTTCTTTTCACAAACAATATGACATATGTACACAAAATCCTAGAGATTCAACTAAGAGATTAAGCAAAATTATAAAATAATTTTAGGGAAGTAGCATGATGATAACCCATTTAAATTAATTTAAAAATAACCAATTAAATTAACAGATATAACAAAACTCCTAGGAGTACATCTTCCAAAACAAATCCAGAACTGATATAAACATAATTATAAAATAATATTAATACAAATAAAATCAGATGTAAATAAATGGAGAAATACTGATTGTTCTGGGGTATGCAGAGCCAATATAATAATTAAAACGACAATCCTACCTAAACTAATCTATTTATTCAATGCCATCCTAGCTAAATTACAAAAAAATTATTTTATTGAGCTAAAAAAAATAATGAAAAAATTCATTTGGAGAAACAAAAGGTAAAGAATATCAAAAGAAATAATATGAAAAAAAATGCAGTTATCATTAAAGTGTTTTGGTACTTAGTTAAAAAATTGAA
>NW_025381224.1:0-3125 GCF_016433145.1 Gracilinanus agilis | reverse complement strand
TCGGTCTCTCCTCTCTCCCCCTATGGTTCTTCCAGGTGGCTGACTCATGGGTCTCGCGGTTGTATCCGGCTGGATCCGGATAGTCAGGGTGAGCCTGTGTCTTTTGAGGAACTAAAATACTCTGGAGTATTCTTTGGATGTGGTCAGTATATCTTCTATCAAGACCGGTGAAGTTGTAGGTTGAGAAGTGGATTTATCTGGTGTGCTGGACCAGATCCTCCCATCTCCCTCACTTCACTCTTGAATTTTATCTTGCTTCGTATCCTGATTTCCTGTGACCAGCTGTGACATCCTGAGAACAGCCAAGGACATCTTTGTGAGATCCCCTTAACCCTGTTAAGCCAGACTGCCTTGCCTTAGGCAGTCTGTTCATAGATTTAGTTCAGTGTCTCTGTCCATGCCTCTATTCCCTGGTAGTTATCACTAGACCTTAGTGGCAGTTTTCCTACTCATCTTCACTCCCCATGCCACTTACTTATTAAACAATTTAGATAGTACAATCCTGCTTGTGTAAGTCCTTTCTCAGATGCCTGGTTGACACACTGGACCCACTGTGTTTCTTTCCCTGGTTATTAGTGGCTATTATGTTATCTGTTATCCCCAGATAAGTGTTTTTACTTGTGATTGTTCAGTTACCTTTTCAGTTCCCTATTGTCAGTTGATACATCTAACTGACAACCCACTTTCCCCACTGTAGTGAGGGACTCATTTTAACCCCTTTACTACATTATTTCAACCCCCCCCCTTTACTTTCATCAATCAACTGAATCATAATCAACTGAAGATTAGGAACAAAATCCCACACGTGGCTGTGGAAGGTGGAGGGAATTGTAGCCTGCTTAGTGGAACGAACTGTATTCACACACCTTAAAATCACTCACTGATATTTAGACAACTAAAAACAGCTTTCTGTGAGCCATTGAAGACCATTCCTATCAGCCAGTAATGCATGCCCAAAGAATCCCTGCTTAGCAATACTTTGACAGCTAAGTTCTCTGCTTTTGCCTTTTCTGCACAGTATGTGCTGGAGTCATAAAACTACACTGCATAAAAAATATCTCATAAGTCATGTAGCAAATTAAGTCTACCTGAATACTAGCTACTGGCTTCCCTCCTGATCAGTTCACAGTAGTGAGGTTTGCCTAGACCATGGAAGAAAATGCCTTTAAAGTCCACTCTCTATTGTTTGTGTGGTGGGGGTGGAGAAAGAGTCCAGAGAAGTGAATCCACAGATAATCCCAAATTCTTGGCTGAAATGATAATTTTCATCTCCTTTGCCCAGGACTGCTAAGAACAAAATCCATTCATGTGAGTGTCTCCTTCTTGGACTCTGACTGCACTCCCCAGATCTGCCAATGAGCAGTGAGATACCTCAGAGTGTGGAGTGGAGATAGGGGTCTGGATAATTGACTGGCTGGGTTGCACACCTCTGAATAACTGAGAACTTCAGGATTTCAAAGATCACTCTGGAATGTGGAACCCAGAATAGGGTCATTCCTAGAGAAAAATGATATTTCCTAGCCCAGGCAGCAGGGATCCCTATTCTCTGGCATTAAGACAAGGGGAGTAGGAGGGTATTAGTGAGTCTCCTCCTACCTGCTTGGTACTGCCCCCCCTTCTGCTCCCTGATTATGTTATATTGAATCTCTGGGAGCTTGAAGATCACCTTTGATTGACAAATAAGTCAGTTGGATGGAATGTTCCCAGGGAGTCATGCGAGAGGCAGGAGGAGGGGCAGTTAAGAATCCTGAAGGGGTTCTGGGTCTTTGGCCTGTGCTGAGGCTGGAGATCAGTGGATCCTGGTCTTGGAGTGAGAGGTGCAAACATCTCTCTCTGCAAACTCTTCCTGTACTTGAGATACCGTGCCAACCTGTACCTGACCACCACCTTGGTGTCTACTGCCCTAGATATTAGGAGTTACATCATCTAGATAGCTAGGTTTCCCAGGGTCCGGGAGGGATCCGGGAAGTGGGCAGGAGACGAAGAAGAGGGTGGAAAAGGGCAGAAATAACTCAACTCTAAGGCTGAAGATCTATTGAAGAAGTCAAATATCCCAGCAGTTTACCTTCTCTGATTTAGTCCTGGCCAGGCTGAACCAGAGGGAAGCTACATTGATTCTTCATCTGCCAGCAGTTGAGATTTCATTAGCAACCAGTAGAATAGGGTCTCCTATACCACAATCCTTTACCCCTATCCTTGTTAATATAAAGTTTAAAGTACCTTCCTAAAGCAGTGTCAAAGCTTGTTTTGGGAAGGGAGAAATCGCAGTCAGAATACAAGGCGTTATCCTAGCTAAAGAGCCCAAATCAATATATCAATTAACCCCAGGTGGGTCCTGAAGGGATAAACCTCTAGACCTGAAGGATCCTGCCTGGGCAACTGTTATAAGGGAGAAGGGTCAGCTTATTCTCTCTGTACATCAATTTACAATCTTAAACATATCAAGAGACTCCCAATAATTATAACAATTAACACCCCTCTGCTTTCTTCTTCATTCTTAGAAGGAAAGAGCTGGTCCTCTAAAGGGAGACCAATCAGAACAAAACCATAAAACCTTCCCTTTCCACAGGGTGCCTTAAAAGAGGAGAGGAAATGGGGATCTTCCACCTTCTCCCCGCCCAGAGGAGGTTAACCTTCTTTCCTTTCTCCTCACTCTAAAAAAAGAGGAGACACAGAAACTCTCTTAATAGTCATCATAAAAGGGTTCGACATAGACTAGGAAAGAGGGTGAAAAACAAACTTCACATGAGGTTTGGTTATCTGATTGGCCCAGCTTGAGCGACATTCTGCTGCCTCTGAAGCTGCCCATCCAAAAGCCAGAGATTCTGTCTTACTCTACAAGAATAATGGGAACAAGAACGTTCTATCAGGTCAGGACTCTATAGAATTCCTCCTTCTCTTCTAGCTAAATGTCCTTTAGACACTGCAAAGCCCCCTTCTTGAGCCATCCTCTCGTTGGCTACCCACAGCAGACCAGTGAGCAGAGAGCAGAGAGCAGATGTCCCGCTGATGGATAACTCCAATTACAAAAACATCGTCTCCTTCTATTTCCCCGCATCCTGCCCTGGGCAGGGCCTTGCCCTCCCTCCCTCCTCTCTTACTTTATCCTCCCAATGGCCTGTGGA
>NW_025381223.1:0-4318 GCF_016433145.1 Gracilinanus agilis | reverse complement strand
AGAGAAAGAAAGAGAGAGAGAGGAAGAAAAGGAGGGAGAGGGAGAGAAAGGGAGGGAGGGAGAAAGAGAAAGGGAGAGAAAGAGAGAGATAGGGAGGGAGGGAGAAAGAGAGAGAGAGGGAGAGACAGAGAGAGAGATACAGAGAGAGAGAAAGAGAGAGAGAGGAAGAAAAGGAGGGAGAGAGAGAAAGGGAGGGAGAAAGAGAGAATAGGAGGAAGAAGGAGAGAGGGGGAGAGACAGAGAGAGAGAGAGGCAAAGAGACAGAGAAAGGGGAAGAAAAGGAGTGGGAGAGAGAGAGAGAGAGGACAGAGAGAATGTGGCATGCCTGCACATGCATACTTAGGGGAGGCAGGGAAGGGACAAATGTTTTATGCAAACATTTGGGGACTAACCCTACCCTTTGTTCAAATATTAATTGGCTTTGCTGGAAGGGCATTTTTTTGTTTTTAGGACACATTTTCTTTCTGCTCTTGGGATCCCAGCTTACCCTAAAACACCACTCAGGCAGCACCCATTCCAAATGCCTCCCTGAAATGTTCTCTCATCATTCTACATGAATATTGTACTTACTGGTTTACATGTAACATCTGCCCTCCACTTGGCATTATTTCTGTTTTTATTTGGTGGAGTGGGTGTTCCCACAACAAGGAAATGGCTGTCCAGCCCCTGCCCCCCCCCCACTCTGTTTTTCTTTTGGAAGAATGGTTGCTTCTTGAAGGCAGACATTTTTTCGTTTTGGTCTTAGTGTCTGGTACCTAACGGTGCTGGGCACTTTTGTAATAACTGTTGAATCAGACTGAAGTTATTTGAATTGATGCTTGTCGATGGCATGAATTTAGACATCTGCGGGTCTCTCTCAAGCCCATCTGAGCACCCTGACTCTGAGTTAAGCCTAATTAACAGTCATGGGGTCTAATAAATAATTAAAATTTTTTTAAACTTCAAAGTTTCTATTTGGTCATTCACTCAGTCAACTTAGTAGGTGAGGAGGTGGCGAGAGCACTGGGCCTGGAGCCAAGAAAACTAGAGTTCAAATACAGCCTTATCACCTTCCTACTGGGTGACCCAGGGCAAGTCATCCTTTGTCTGCCTCAGTTCCCTAAACTGTAAAATGCAGAAAAATGATAATGGCGTGGACCTCCCAGGGTTGTTGTCATGAAGATCAAACGAGATATTAGCAAAGCTCAGCAGCATATATCAGGGCCTTAAATACTTGTCCTCTTCTGCCCATTATGTGCCAGGTTCTGTGCTGAGAACTTAGGGGTACCAAGAAAGGCAAAAATACAGTTCTTGCCCTCAAAGAGCTCACATTCTCATAGCAAAGACATGCAAATAATAACTCAGGCAGCCACCAGCAGCTGAAGAACCTGAGAAAGGCCTTCCCCAGAAGGTGGGAGTTGAGCCGCGTCTCTGAAGAAGTCAGGGAAACTATGATGGGGAGGACAGCCAGGACAAAGCCTTGGAGGTAGGAAATGAGATGTTAATAGGTAGGTATCCCTTCTATACCATGGCAGCTGGGGGCACGGCGTTCAGAGGATCTGGAAAATGCACATGAAATTTTCAGCTTTTGTGTTTTTTGCACACAAACTTTTTACTCATTATAACTAAAAAAATAAATTGTGGGGGCAGCTGGGTAGCTCAGTGGAGTGAGAGTCAGGCCTAGAGACAGGAGGTCCTAGGTTCAAATCCGGCCTCAGTCACTTCCCAGCTGTGTGACCCTGGACAAGTCACTTGACCCCCATTGCCCACCCTTACCAATCTTCCACCTATGAGACAATACACCGAAGTACAAGGGTTTAAAAAAAAATAAAAATAAATAAATTGTGGATATTTGTGTTATTAAAGTATGAATACGTTGATATTGCGTAATACAATCACACTTCTGAATTTCTAACCTTTTTCTGTGTTGTCTGCTGGCTTTTGCGTGTTGCCTGTGGCTTCTGCAAAATTCCCCCTAAATTCCCATTTAATCTCTTTTGCCGATCCATGACATATTGAAATTGTGGTGGGGAAAGATGCGATGTGAAAGGCATTCCTATATTTGAAGGAAATCAGGTTGATGTAGCTGGATCATAAGAATATGTAGAGAGGGATAGAGTCTTAGGGGAGGTAGGCCAGAAAGGTCAGAAGGAGGCAGAAAACACGAAGGACTTGGAAGAATGAACCAAGGATTTTATATTTCATCTGGGAGGTGATAGGGAGCCACTGGAGTTTAGCAAGTGAGGGTGGAGGGAACACAGTCAAATCTACAATTAGAAAACCCCAAACATTTAGTAGCTGAGAATGGCTGGAAGTGGGGAGAGAACTGAGGGGGCCAGATAGGAGGCTACTGCCCTAATTCATGCGAGATGGGGTGAAAAGGTAGGGGAAGCCTCAGAGGAGAGAAGGGGAAGGATAGGAGGTCGGGTGTAAGGGCAGGAATGAGACTGGACAGGGAGGTCGAGGATGACACTGAGATGATGGGTCCTGGGGACTAGGAGGATGCTGGTCCCCTCAGAGCACAGCTAGAAGGGCAGGAAATGGAATAGACTGAGATTTCCCCATGTCTGAAAATCAATGGCTCATCGATCTCACCAGTTCTATTTGGGAAGGGAGAAGGAACCAGAGATGAGGAGAGGAAGTAAGAGAACTGCAAATGAAGGAATCCGGATCTTCTTTTCTTTTCTTTTTTTTAACCCTTATCTTCTGCCTTAGAACCAATACTGAATCAATACTGTGTATTGGTTCTAAGGCAGAAGAATAGTAAAGGCTAGGCAACAGAGGTGAAGTGACTTGCCCAGGGTCATACAGCTGGGAAGTGTCTGAGATCAGATTTGATGGAATCCAGATTTTAGCTTAGGATGCTCCGTGGATTTACTATATGACCTGGGACAGAGCCTTTAAATGTGCTGGCCTTCTGGGCAGCATGGTACAGCAGACAGTGATGGTCTTGGAGTCAGGAGGGCCAAGATTCAAATCCCACCTTACATAATTTCCTGGGCAGGTCCCTTCTCCAATGAGTCTAGTCCCATTATCCATAAAATGGAGATTGTTGTTCTTCGGTTGTTCAGTCAAGTCTGACTCTACGAGACCCCATGGACCATTCGTGTGGCCTTCTTGGCAAGGATACTGCAATGGTTTGCCATTTCCTTCTCCAGAAGATTCAGTTTTATCAGGCAATCAGAGGTTAAGTGACTTGCCCGAGGTCATACAACTAGG
This sequence comes from Gracilinanus agilis, assembly GCF_016433145.1. Lineage (NCBI taxonomy): Eukaryota > Metazoa > Chordata > Mammalia > Didelphimorphia > Didelphidae > Gracilinanus > Gracilinanus agilis. The sequence continues at coordinate 1,120 of NW_025381223.1, read as the reverse complement.
AGGTATCCGAAGCTAGATTTGAACTCAGAGCTGGTGCTCTTTAACTCCGAGCCGCAGCTGCCTCTAAAATGGTGGTAGTAAGTAACACCTCTCTCACAGGCCTGTGATGATCAAATCAGATGATATGCAGGGTGTTCCAAAAGTCTAAATGCGGTTTTAAGCTTTAGTAGCTTAAACCTACTTTGGGCCCCCCTGGAAAGCTATTAAAACTTGGGGGATAATCCTGCATGTTAAGTGCTTTGCAAACCTGAAAGCATTTTATAAATGTGAGCTGTTTTTTCTTTTGTGCATCTGATGCTAGAGGTCCATACATTAGCTCTTCCCTCTATATAATGGGAAAATAGATCCATTTCAACAAAGCTTTGAGGCCTTAGAAGAAAAGGAAAGCGATCCATGATTTCAAGTATTGTTTCCCTATTTGTACCGAAGTCACCCTCGAATCATCCTTCTTCCCTTCATCCCTCAGAGCCAATCATCTACCCAGTGACGTCCATTCCACCTTCCTGGCATCTGCTGCCTCCTTCCACTCCCACAAGCAAGCGCTGCCCTCCTTCGGGCCCTCGTCACTCTTTGCCTGGACCAGTGAGAGGGAGAGCGTCCTCCCAGGCTTCCCTGCTTCTAGTCTCTGCCTCCCCCCAAATATGGCCAAATTGATACCTCTAAGGCAAAGGGCTGAACAGGTCAACCCTCAGTTCAGAAGACTTCGGCGGCTGCCCTCGTTGCCTCTAGAATGAGGTGTGAGCTTCCTATTTCAGCTTTTAAGATCTTCCTCAATTATACCCTTCTGGTCTTATTTCATTTTCTCTTCAGTTCATAGCATTTGCATCCCAGTCTAACTGGACTCCTGAAAAGCACTTCATCACAACCTCATCCTTCGTTCTCTTTGCATAATAAGATTCTAAATAAAATTTTAAAATTGGGGGCAGTGGAGTGGCTCAGTGAATTGAAAGTCAGACCTGGAGCCAGGAGGTCCTGGGTTCAAATCTGATCTCAGACACTTCCTAGCTGTGTGACCTTAACCTCCACTGCCTAGCCCTCACTGCTCTTCTGCCTTGGAACCAGCACATAGTATTGACTCTAAGATGGAAGGTGAGGGCTTAAATAATAATAATAATAACAA
>NW_025381222.1:0-1144 GCF_016433145.1 Gracilinanus agilis | reverse complement strand
CTTGTCCAGGGTCAATACAGTAAAGATACTGGAGTGGTTGGCCATTTCCTTCTCCATCTCATTATAGAGGAGGAAACTGAAGCAAACAAGGGTCAGGGACTTGCCCAGGGTCACACAGCTATGAAGTATCTGAATCTGGATTTGCATTCAGGAAGATGAGTCTTCCTGACTCAAGACTTGGCACTCTACCCACCGAGCCACCCAGTTGTCCCACAATTTACTCTTCTACGACACACACTCAAGGCTCCTCGCTGCCCCAGCTGGCCTCCTTGACACCTCCTGGTTTATTGTAGTCTGTCTCAAAAGGCGGTCCCTAGAACCAAATGCAGTTGTTCCAGATATGACTTGATAAGACATTATTCCTGCTCTCATGGAACTTATAGTCTGGTAAAGGGGTTAAGCCACAATCACAAAAAACTACAATGTTTGGCAAATTCATCTAAAGGGGAATGTTGTTATTAATGGCTCGGGATCACAGAAGGCTTCCTGGAGGAGGTTGCATTTGATTTGGAGTTTAAGGGATGGGTTAAAAAAAGATGAAATCAAGTATGTGGGATAAGGAAACTAGGGAGCACGATGGCTAGAGCATCAGGCCTGGAGTCAGAGGACCTGGGTTCAAATGTGGCCTCAGACACTTTCTAGCTGTGTGATCCTGGGCAAGTCATTTAACCCCATTTGTCTAGTCCTTGCCCTTCTGTCTTAGAGTTGTTATTAAGACGGAAAGTAAGGGTTTTAAAAAAACTTAAAGGTCTTCTTAGTTTAGATGAGTTCCTCAAGATTAGAACTTATTGTTGCCTCAGTAGAGGTGGGGAGGCCAACGGCGGCGGGTATGGAGTCCAGAGAGGATTGTCCAAGGGGCGAAAAATGGGACTGAAGGTGTCGATAATAAAAAAAGAAAGCGTTTGCCTCATAACAATCCCACAAGCTGGGGAATGTGTTTTATTTCCATTTTACAGATGGATCAACTGACCCTCAGAAGGGTGAGGCAACTAGCCCAAAGGCACACAGCTAATAAAACGGGGCTGATATTTAGCTTGAGTTACTCTACTTGGATATCATCTCGAGCTGTTTGGGGGAGTGGATGGAGGGCTAGATTCAGAGGGGAGGTTGAATTCCAATCCTGCCACTTACTACCTTTGTGTCT
>NW_025381221.1:0-1989 GCF_016433145.1 Gracilinanus agilis | reverse complement strand
ATTATAAAATTCAGACAGAAAAGTGGCAAAGGCTAGGCAATCAGGGTTAAGCGAGTTTCCCAGGCTCACAAAGCTAGATAGACTTGAATCCAAGTCCACTCTACTCCGGGCCTGGCACTCTATATAAACAATGTGCCATCTAAGTGTCCCTTCATTCTCATTTTAGAGGAAGAAATTGAGGTCCAGAGAATTTTATCAACTTGCCCAACTTCTCCTTCTCTAGCTGTTCTGTCTCTGCTGCCTACAAATCTGACCTTTGGGAAATACAGCCAAGTAATGGACCTTGTCCTTCCCTTCCCCAACATTCCCACTTTGGGTTAATCATTAACTGTGCCTTCATTCTGGATGACTTACTAAACCAGTGCATGCTGGCTAATTGTTTCTAGCAGCCCCTCTTCCTAGAAGGTCTCCTTTTTTGGGGAACGAAGTACATAACTCTTAATTCCTTTTTCTAGAAAGCCCACAGGGGAAGCATGACTTAGACTTATTTAAGGTATGAGAATAATGACTTATTCACTTTTCCAACAGGTGAAGCTTGGATTTGAACCCTGGTCTCCTTCCCTTCTCCCCTAAGTCCTCTGCTTTTAGATCGCTTGGGATATGCGATCTCTAAAACGATCCAGGTGACAAAGTAGGCTTTTAATAGTCAAATGTTAGGGTTTTGGTTATCTTCCATCTCATGAACCACAAAGAAGGTTGAGTTTGGACCAGCCTTAGTTCCCAATGCTTCTTGCCAAGCATTCTAGGGAAGTGTGTGATGCTGCCCTCTGCTGGGGATACTCTGGCTCACACAGCTGTTTATGGACAGTAACCTACCACAGCACCTTTGGATTCACAAATGAGGACCCTTAGACAATTGCTAGAAAACAGAGGACTCAAAAGGGGAAATTACTTTGCCAAGATCACACAAAAGAAACCAACTCACGAACTCAGGACTTCTGATTACAAATCCAGTGATCTTTCCATCACAACGCACAGGGGTCAATTGGTTTAACCCCTTTCACTTTAAAGGTGAAGACAACCTTTTGATCCAGCCATACCACTGCTGGGTTTATACCCCAAAGAGATAATAAGGAAAAAGATTTGTACAAAAATATTTATAGCTGACCTCTTTGTGGTAGCAAAAAATTGGAAAATGAGGGAATGTCCTTCGATTGGGGAATGGCTAAACAAATTGTAGTATCTGTTGGTGATGGAATACTATTGTGCTGAAAGGAATAATGAACTGGAGGAAATCCATGTGAACTAGAATGAACTCCAGGAACTGATGCAGAGTGAAAGGAGCAGAACCAGGAGAACATTATACACAGAGACTGATACACTGTAGTACAATGGAATGTAACAGACTTTTCTACTATCAGCAATGCAATGATCCAAGACATTTCTGAGGGACTTATGAGAAAGAACTCTATCCACATCCAGAGAAAGAACTGTGGGAGCAGAAATACAGAAGAAAAACAACCGCTTGATCTCATGGGTTGATGGGGATATGATTGGGGATGTAGACTCTAAGCGATCACCCTTGTTCAAATATCAATAATATGGAAATAGATCTTAATCAGTGATACATGCAAAACCCATTAGAATTGCTCATTGGCTATGGGAAGGGGTTGGGAGGAGGGGAGGGAAAGAACATGAATCATGCAACCATGGAAAAATATTCTAAATTAACCAATTAAATAAAATCTCTCAAAAAGAAATAAATGAAGGTGAAGACACTGAGGCCCAGAAAGGTCCAGTGATTTGTCCATGGTCACACAGCAAATCAGAGGCAGAGCTGGGGCTAGAGTCCATCTTGTGCTATTCCCTGATCCCACTAGAATTTGGTTCATTAGCTTTTAATTCACGGATCCACAAAGATTTATTGAGCAGCTGAGTCCTATGAGGATTTTAATCACTTAGATTTAATATATTTACTTTATGCTATTAGTAATATTAGGTATAAATATATCCTTATATTTAATATTATTTATATTCAATATTATGTAT
>NW_025381220.1:0-3418 GCF_016433145.1 Gracilinanus agilis | reverse complement strand
GAGAGAGAGAGAGAGAGAGAGAGAGAGAGAGAGAGAGAGAGAGAGAGGGAGAGAGAGACATGTAAGAAAAGAGGATAATATTAAGAGAAATGGAAAAAAGAGACAAAATAGAGTAAATTTCTATTCCAAAAAAAAGTGCATGGGGGAAGCAGGGGAGAAGAGCAATACACAGGAAGGGTAAAGAGGTAAGAGACAGGAAATACTTAATTCTTAAGTACATTGTAATTAACTCAAAGAGGGAAGAACAATCAGATCCATTGGGGCAGAGAATTGATTTGTGCCCTATAGAGAAGGAGAAAGCTAACATATGGACTGATGGGGAGGGAAGCAATACTGGGAAGGGAGAGTGTGTGGGGTAGCTTAAAAAGACCCTAAAAGAAAATAAGTGGGGAATAAGAAGGGATGGGGGAGAAAGGGAAGTAAAATAAGGGAGGGGATTAGGGGGACTGATTAAAAAAACACTGGTGTAGAAGGAATTATGAAAGAAGAAGGGACAGGACAAGGAGAAGGAATCAAGATGTCTGGGAAAAAACAGTTGATAATTATAATTCTGAATGTGAATGGGATGAACTTGCCCATAAAACAGAAACAAATAGTAGAGTGGATTAGAAACCAAAATCCTACCATATGTTGTCTACGAGAAATACACATGAGGCAGGTAGACATACATGGGGTAAAAATAAAAGGCTAGAGCAAAATCTATTGGGCTTCAACTGAGAAAAAGAAGGCAGGAGTTACAATCATGATATCTGACAAAGCCAAAGTTAAAATAGACCTGGTTAAAAGAGATAGAGAAGTAATTACATCCTGATAAAAGGCAGTATAGACAATGAAGAAATATCAATACTCAACATATATTCACCAAATGGTGTAGCATCCAAATTTCTAAAGGAGAAACTGGCAGACCTCAAGGAGGATATAGATAGTAGAACTATACTAGTGAGAGACCTGAATCTTTCCCTATCAGATCTAGATAAATCAAACAAAAAAAATAAATAAGAGGTAAGAGAGGTGAATGAAATCCTAGAAAAATTAGAATTAATAGATATATGGAGTAAAATAAATAGGGACAAAAGGAATACACCTTCTTTTCAGCAGCACATGGTATATTCACAAAGATAAACAATGTAACAGGGCATAGATGCAAATGCAAAAAGTCAGAAAAAACAAATGCAAAAAGTCAGAAAAAAATAAATGCAACCTTATCAGTTCATAATGCAATAAATATAATAATTAGTTAGAGTACAAGGATAGGCAAACCAATTGATGGATATCCTTTTAGTTTTCAATTATTTGCCACCATAAAAAGGAACTGTTATATATATATTCTGTGTATAACTAGGTCCTTTCTCCATAGCTTTACTCTTTTTGGAATACAGTGGTATTTCTGGGTTAAAATACTAGAGTAGTTTATATATTTAGTCATTCTCTCTTTCCTGAGTTATAGTCCCACATCTCCGACTGCTTATGAGGCTTTAAAAATTGCAGTGTCCTATAGGTATCTCAAATTCAACATGTCCACAACAAAACGTTGTTTTTTTTTCTCTCATACCCAACCCTTTTTCAAGTATCCCTGTTTAAGTAGATGGTGCCACCATTCTTTTATTGACTGAGAAGCAACAAGTATTTATTAAGTACTTCCTGTATGTTAGGTACTGTACTAAATGCTGGAAATGCAAATATAAGAAACAAGAAAGACATCTATCTCTGAGAAGTTTATAGTCTAATGTTGGGAGGTAAGGTGGGAATAACACAAAGATGAGTTTAAAAGCTGGGGTTAGGAGTGGGGAGAAGTTAACTAAGTAGAGACAAAGACTTCTAGGAGGTCAAAAGCATGACCAACCTCTACCTGACCACAAAATGGAGGTCATGGAAAGAAAAAATGGGAGAAGTGGGTCAATATGAAGTTTCAGAATGAGAAGACAAATGAATCATAGTGTCAGTTCAGAATGTCAGAAGAATAGCTGGGAAGGGAATGAAGGTGAACTAAGCTTACTACTTTGGAATTATTCTTGATTTTTCACTGTTTTTTCTCCTTACATATTCAATCAATCACCAAGCCTTGTTGATTCTATCTCCACTTCTCCTTCATCTTTTTTTTTCTGTCCACTCATAAAGCCAATACTCTAGTTCAGGTCTTCATCAATTCTCCCTTGGATTATTCCAATAGCTACCTGCCTCAAATCCATCTCTCACATAGCTGGCAAAGTAGCAATTTGAAAGCATAGATCTCAACATTTTAGTCCCTTACTCAATAAACATCCATGGTTCCTTTTTGTCTTTGGAATCAAATACAAACCTCTGTTTAGTATATAAAGCCCTATATAAATGTTTTCAAAATTATATTTTCAGTCTCTTTATATATTACCCCCTTTTGCTCACTCAATCATTCAGTCATGCTGTTCTTACCAGGTAACATTCAAAATTCCATCTCTGTCTAGACTGTCATCCATGCTTGGCAAGAATTCCTTTGTCATTTTCTACTCTAAGAATAAATAATTTATTAAAAGCTCAGTTTAAATGCCAATTCCTATAGGAAGCCTTTTCCTTTTTCTTTGGGAGGTAATTTCTCTTCTCTACCTTAACTTGTATTACATAATAATACAATTATTTCCCATTTATTTTGTATATAGTTATATATGTACACATTATATCATCTGATAGAATTTGAAGTCCTTGAGGGCAGGAACTTTTGTCCTTATGCCCCACAGAGTCAGAGATAGAGTCAATACATATTTATTAAATTTTTAGCAAAGTGCCAGGCATTGTACTATAAACTGGGGGCACAAATAAGTGCCTAAGACAGTCTTTGCCTCAAGGGGCTCATAATTTAATGGGGAAAGACAACATATGAAAAGAACCTGGAAGGGGACAAGGGCAAGAAAGGGAAGAAGGATATGAGGAAGTCCCACAAAAAAGATGAGAAATGATCTGAGGAAGTTTGAGTTAAGGAGTTGATTTTATTTTATAGAATGATGTGAGGAAATTTTAGAGAAGCAGATTTCAGTTCAACATGATGAAAAATTTTCCAATAATTAAAGTCATCCCAAAGTAGGACAGCTTGTCTCACAAGGAGGTGAATTCTTTATTATTAGGGATTTCAAGTGGCAGCTGGATAATGACTTGTAGAGGGTATTTTGGAAAGAATTCATATTTTGGGCATGAATTGGACTAGATCTGTGTTTCTCAAACTTTTTGGTCTGAACACATTTTTACCATCTAAAAAATTAGTAAGCCTCCTCTCTTCCCTAAAGAGCTTTTGTGTTTCTGAGTTATATTTAATGATATTTATCATATGAGAAATTAAAATGTCATATGACTTATTTTTATTTATACATAACATAAAATTATATATTTTACATGTAATAAACAAATATGACATATATTTATTTTATGTGACACATGACATATTTATATT
>NW_025381219.1:0-1115 GCF_016433145.1 Gracilinanus agilis | reverse complement strand
CCTCAGACCTGGTCCTCTGGGAGGATCCTGGAGCTCTGCCTTCCTGCCCTGAGCTCCCCCAGGAGCCAAAGCCCTTTCCTGGTACCCTTGTTTGGCCCCTGGGGCCTTTGGGCTGGTCCCCATCAGGGCCCAGGCCTTGGGCTCCTCAGCTCCAGTTCCCTTTAGGGATTCCCTGCCTCAGCTGTGCCAGAGAGTCACAGAGTCCCTCCCCTGCTCCAAGGGAGACCCCAGCACCCCTTCATCCTCTTTCCTCAGGCTCAGTCGCCTCCAGGAACATGAGCATCTCCAGGGTCCCTGCCCTCCTGGCCAGGAGCTCTGTAGGACCCTGTGCCTTCCCAGTCCCTCCCTGGGAACCCCTTCCCCAAGCTTCCTTCCCACCCACCCCTCTGGTAGAGCCCTCAGGCCTCTTCTCTGCCAGAGAGGTTTTGGCTCTGCCTGGGCCCATCCCATGGGGGATCCCAAGGCCCTGCTGCCTCTTGGGGGTCTGCGAGGATGGGAGAAGGGAGGGGGCAGATGAGTAGGCACAGAGAAGGTGTCTCAGTGGTCCTCCAGACCTTCTTTTCCTCCCAAGCTGCCCTTCTCCCTCTGCTGGCAGCAGGCATGGCCCTGAGTGCCTCCTGGGGCCCCTAACCCCGAGGAGAGCCCTGTATGGCTGCCTCAGGCTAGGAAGAGAAGGGAACACCTCAGCCCTTCTGGGTCCCTTCTCCCTCCCCAGCTCAGGCTACAGAGGTCCAGGGCCAGGCTGAGGAGGGATGGAGCTAAGAAAGATTACAAGCTGGGAGGGAGATCCAGGCAGCTTCTTCTAAGGCCCACCAAGAGTGATTGGCCCAGAGAGGGAGCCCAAAGGCAGTGAGGAAGATGGGCTTTTGTACACTGGAGAAAGAGTGGAGGCAGGGCCCCAGGAGGGGGGCTCCAGGCCAGTTCCTGCTGCTCAGGAGGGCAGAGAAGTCAGACATTCCCTGGGCCAAGGGGATAGGGGGCACCCGTGAGGAAGGTCTGGAGCTCCATTCAGGGGGGCATAAAGTGGGGGCAGGAGACTGAGTGGGAGACGAGGCTGGGAAAAGACGTAGGAGCTTCCCCAGAGGGACTCACTGGGGCTACTTTGCTGCCTCTAC
>NW_025381218.1:0-2148 GCF_016433145.1 Gracilinanus agilis | reverse complement strand
CCCCTCTCACCTTTCACTATAAGCTCCAAGGGGTCACTGGGCTCTGCCATGACTTGGTCAACAGCATCTGAGTGATGGTGGCAACTGTAATTCCCAGTGTGATTGGTGGTCACATAGGTAAAGAGAAATTTAGCTTCATCATGGATGGGATCACTGATCTCCATTGGTTTCTCATCTCCTTCCTTGTACAGAGCAAACCTCATGCCCCAAGCTGGTCCATGACACAAGAGGGTCACATTCTCCCCTGGGGCCATGGTTCTTTGTGGCCAGGCTGAGAGGGAGAGTTTTTGCTGCATGTCTGGAAGTTAAATTAAAAAAAACAATAGGAACAAGAACTTTTTTTTTTCTTAAAAGGCTATAGTTCTCCATTGTCCCCTCTGCTACTCAGTCATTTCTTCAGTCATTTTAGACTCTCTGTGACACCATTTGGAGTTTTCCTGGCAACAATAATGGAGTGGTTTGCCACTTCTTTATCTAGTTCATCTTACAAATGAGGAAACAGAGGCAAACAGGATGAAGTGACTTGCTTAGCTAGTAGGTATCTGAGGTTATACTTGAACTTAGGTCCTCCTGATTTTTTCCAGTTTCAATGCCACTTTGACTAGGGGATTTCTTCAGAATTTAGTTTATCTTAAAAGCAACCTGCAGAGATGAAGAAAAGAAATTCCCTGTAGCAGAAAAATATGAAGCCAGAAGAAATGATTAGGTCTGTATCTCAAAGAAATAAAAGGAAAAGGACCTATTTCTAGAAAAATATTAATAGCAGCTCATTCTGTGGTGGCAAAGAATTGGAGATTGAGAACATATTTGTCATTGGAAACAGAGGGTCTATTGGCTATTGGCTGAATTAGCTGTCATATATGTTTGTATTGGAAGACTACTGTGCTATAAGAAATGATGAGCATGAGGATTTCAGAGGAACTTAGGAAGACCTCCATGAACTGATGTAAAGTGAAGTGAGCAGAACCAGAAGAACATTCTACACAGTAACTACAACATTGTATGATGAACTATGAATGATGTAGCTCTTCTCAGCAACACAATGATCCAAGACAATCCCCAACGTCTCCTGATGAAAAAGCTACCTATCTTCCTCCAGAGAAAGAGCTAGGGAAGTCTAAATGCAGAATGAAGCATGTTTTTCACTTTATTTTCCCATTTTTTTTTGGTTTTATATGGGTCTTCTTTCCCAACATGACCAATGTGGAATATGCTTTGCACGATCACACATGTAATCAAAATATTTATCATGTCAGGGAGAGTGAAAGGAAGGAGAGAACTGGGGACTCAAAATTTTAGAAAAGAAATGTTAGATGTTGTTATTACATGTAATTGGAAAAATTTAAATATCTTTCTTAAAAAGCGCAGACTTCTATGAATTGATCTCTAGTGAATTCAGTAGTCAGGAGTTTATTGGATACAGTAACAGAAATCTTGCAATAATGCTTCATTGTGAAAGACTTAGCTACTCTGATCAATACAAAGATCCAAGATAATTCCGAAGGATTCATGGTGAAGGACTGTCCTCCAGAGAGGCAACTGGTGAATTCTGAGTACAAACTGGACTATAGTTTTCTCACTTCCTTTATTTTTCTTGTTTTATTGTGACATGACCAATATGGAAATATGTTTTACATGATTTCACATCTATAATGGATATCCTATTGCTTGCCTTCTCAATAGGTGGGGAGTGGCTGGAAGGAAGGAGAGAATTTTTAAGTTGGAAAATTTTTAAATGTTAAAAATGAATAAATCATTATTTTTAAACATTAAAAAACAGGGGGCAGCTGGGTAGCTCAGTGGATTGAGAGTCAGGCCTAGAGACTCGGGAGGTCCTAGGTTCAAATCTGGCCTCAGACACTTCCCAGCTGTGTGACCCTGGGAAAGTCACTTGACCCCCATTGCCCACCGTTACCACTCTTCCACCAAGGAGCCAATACACAGAAGTTAAGGGTTTTAAAAAAACACAAAAAACCCATTAAAAACCAAACCCAATTACCATCATCATGATCATATAAAACTCACTGTTCACAGCTCCCTGTAAGGAATTCTTGACTCTGTATCATTAATGGTCAATACAGCTAAGCTGCCTCTGGGGGGACTCCTGAAAAACGTCCTCTCCCTGCTTTTAGGGAATTAGGTTTGAGT
>NW_025381217.1:0-5058 GCF_016433145.1 Gracilinanus agilis | reverse complement strand
GCTTTATAGTATAGTTTAATATCTGGTACTGCTAGGCCTCCTTCCTTCACATTTTTTTTTCATTATTTCCCTTGATATTCTTGATCTTTTGTTATTCCAGATGAAATTTGTTATAGTTTTTCCTAATTCAGTAAAGAAGTTTTTTGGTAATTTGATAGGTATGGCACTAAATAGGTAAATTAATTTGGGTAGAATGGTCATTTTTATTATGTTAGTTCGTCCTACCCATGAGCAATCAATGGCTTTCCAATTGTTGAGATCCAGTTTTATTTGTTTGGAAAGTGTTTTGTAGTTGTTTTCGTATAATTGCTGTGTTTGTTTTGGTAGATAGATTCCCAAGTATTTTATATTTTCTAGGGTGATTTTAAATGGTATTTCTGTTTCTACCTCTTGCTGCTCTGATGTGTTGGATATATATAGAAATGCTGATGATTTATGTGCATTTATTTTGTATCCTGCAACTTTGCTCAAGTTGTTGATTATTTCTACCAGCTTCTTAGTTGATTCTCTAGGATTTTTTAAGTATACCATCATATCATCTGCAAAGAGTGATAGCTTAGTCTCCTCCTTGCCTATTTTGATACCTTCAATTTCTTTTTCTTCTCTAATTGCTACTGCTAGTGTTTCTAGTACTATTTTGAATAGTAGAGGTGATAATGGGCATCCTTGTTTCACTCCTGATCTTATTGGGAAGGCTTCTAATTTATCCCCATTGCATATAATGCTTGTTGATGGTTTTAGGTATATACTGTTTATTATTTTTAGGAAGGGTCCTTCTATTCCTATACTTTTCAGTGTTTTCAATAGGAATGGATGCTGTATTTTGTCAAAGGCTTTTTCAGCATCTATTGAGATAATCATGTGATTTTTGTTTGTTACACTGTTGATATGGTCAATTATGTGGATGATTTTCCTGATGTTTAACCATCCCTGCATTCCTGGTATAAATCCCACCTGATCATGGTGGATGATCTTCTTAATTACTTGCTGGAGTCTCTTTGCTAATATTCTATTTAAGATTTTTGCATCTATGTTCATTAGGGAGATTGGTCTGTAGTTTTCTTTTTCTGTCTTTGGTCTCCCTGGCTTTGGAATCAGTACCATATTTGTGTCATAAAAGGAATTTGGTAGGACTCCTTCTTTGTTTATCATATCAAATAATTTGTATAATATTGGGATTAGTTGCTCTTTGAATATCTGATAGAATTCACTTGTGAATCCATCAGGTCCTGGTGATTTTTTCTTAGGGAGTTCTTTGATGGTTTGTTCAATTTCTCTTTCTGATATGGGATTATTTAGGTATTCTATATCTTCTGCTGTTAATCTAGGCAATTTATATTTTTGTAAATATTCATCCATATCTCCTAAGTTGTTATATTTATTGCCATATAATTGGGCAAAATAGCTTTTAATGATTGGCTTAATTTCCCCTTCATTAGAGGTGAGGTCTCCCTTTTCATCTTTGATACTATCAATTTGGTTTCTTCTTTCCCTTTTTTAATTAGATTGACCAGTATTTTTTCTATTTTATCTGTTTTTTCAAAATACCAGCTTCTAGTCTTATTTATTAATTCAATAGTTCTTTTACTTTTGATTTTATTAATTTCTCCCTTGATTTTAGTATTTCTAATTTAGTTTTCATCTGGGGATTTTTAATTTGCTCACTTTCTAGTTTTTTGAGTTGCATGCCCAATTCATTAATCTCTGCCCTCCTTAATTTGTTAATATATGCACTCAAGGATATAAATTTCCCGCTGAGTACTGCCTTGCCTGCACCCCACTGAGTTTGGTGGGGTGTCTCATCATTGTCATTCTCTTCAATGAAATTGTTGATTGTTTCTATGATTTCTTCTTTGATTAATTGGTTTTGGAGAATCATATTGTTTAATTTCCAATTGGTTTTTGATTTGCTTGTCCAGGTGCCCTTACTAATTATTATTTTTATTGCATTATGATCTGAGAAGGTTACATTTATTATATCTGCTCTTTTGCATTTGTTTGCAATGTTTCTATGCCCTATTATATGGTCAATCTTTGTGAATGTGCAGCTGAAAAGAAGCTGTATTCCTTTTTGTCCCTATTTATTTTCTTCCACATATCAATTAAATCTAATTTTTCTAGGACTTCATTCACATCTCTTACCTCTTTCTCATTTATTTTTTGGTTTGATTTATCTAGATCTGAAAGAGGAGTATTTAGATCTCCCATTATTATGGTTTTCCTATCTATTTCCTTCTTGAGCTCTGCCAGTTTCTCCTTTATGAATTTGGATGCTATGCCACTTGGTGCATACATATTGAGCAGTGTTATTTCCTCATTGTTTATACTGCCTTTAATCAGGATGTAATGACCTTCCCTGTCTTTTTTAATCATATCCATTTTTACTTTGGCTTTGTCAGAAATCATAATAGCCACTCCTGCCTTCTTTTTCTTCTTTGATGCCCAAAAGATTTTGCTCAAGCGCTAAACCTCAAACTTGTGTATGTCCACCCATCTCATATGTGTTTCTTGTAGACAACATATGGTAGGATTTTGGTTTCTAATCCACTCTGCTATTTGCTTCCGTTTTATGAGCGAGTTCATCCCATTCACATTCAGAGTTATAATTATCAGTTGTGCGTTCACTGACATTTTTGTATCCTCCTTTAGTCTGACCCCTTCTTCTTACACTATTTCCTTTTAAACCAGTGGTTTTCTTTGAGCTGGTATCCCTCATCCCCTCCTTTGATTAACTTCCCTTTCTACCCCCTCCCTTGTTATTCCCCTCTTTTTATTTTTAAAGGCCTAATGAATTCCCTCCCCCTTCTTCTCCCCTCCCTTTTTTGACCTCCCCACTCCCCTGCTCCCCTTGGTTTATCCCTTCTGACTTTCTCAGTAGGGTTAGATAGAGTTTTTTATCCCAATGGATAATGTAGCTACTCTTCCCTCTCTGGGTTGATTACACTGAGAGTAAGGTTTAAATATTACCTCTTAAAGCTCCCTTCCTCTCCTTCTTATAAAAGTATTTGTCCCCTCCCCTTCCATTGCCCTCTTTGTGTGTAACAGAATATCCTATTTTTCTTGTTCACTCAAGTTTCTCTTGGTGTCCCCTACTATTCATCCCCCTCTTTCCCACCCCCCATGTCATCTTAGATCATTTAGTATTCCACCCTCTCCCTATAAATCATTCTTCTGATTGCTATAATAGTGAATACTATATTAGTGAATAGAGTTCACTACAGAGAATTATACATAGCATTTTTCCACATAGGAATACAGATAATTAGATCTTATTGAAGCCCTTAAAGAGTCAAATTTAAAAAATTATGAGTTTTCTTTCTTTCCCCTCTGTTTCTTATTTACCTTTTCATGTTTCTCTTGATTTTTGGATATTAAACATTCCATTTAGTCCTGGTCTCTTCTGTGCAAATACTTGGAAATCTTCAATTTTGTTGAATGCCCATACTTTCCCCTGGAAGTATATAGTCAGTTTTGATGGGTAGTTGATCTGTGATTGAAGGCCCAGCTCTCTTGCCTTTCTGAATATCATGTTCCAAGCCTTGTGGTCTTTTAGCGTGGAGGCTGCCAGATCCTGTGTGATCCTGATTGGTGCTCCTTGATATTTGAATTGTCTCTTTCTGGCTTCTTGTAAGATTTTTTTCTTTTACTTGGAAGCTCTTCAATTTGGCTATTATATTCCTAGGTGTTGTTCTTTCTGGGTCTAGTGTAGAGGGTGATCTATGAATCCTTTCAATGTCTATATTGCCCTCTTGTTGTAGAACTTCAGGGCAATTTTGCTGAATAATTTCTTTTAGTATGGAGTCCAAGTTTCTATTAATTTCTGCTTTTTCTGGAAGAACAATGATTCTCAAATTGCCTCTGCTAGACCAGTTTTCTTGGTCTGTCACTTTCTCATTGAGATATTTCATGTTTCCTTCTATTTTATCAGTCTTTTGACTTTGTTTTATTTGTTCTTGCTGTCTTGAGAGATCATTGGCTTCTAATTGCTCAATTCTAGCCTTTAGGGACTGGTTTTTGGCTATAATCTTTTGGTTTCCTTTTCAGTCTGGTCGTTTCTGGTGTTCAATTTGCTTATCAGTTCATTTGATTTCTGAGCCTCACTTTCCAATTGTGAAATTCTGCCTTTTAAACTGTTATTTTCTTGCCAGATCTCTTCCATCTTTTTCACCATCTCAGATTTGAACTTTTCAATAGCTTGTGACCAGTTTTCATTATTTTGGGAAGGTTTGGATATCATTTCTTGTTTGTTCTCCTCTGTTGACTGGATTTTCTCTGTGTAAAAGTTGTCAAGTGTTACAGAGTTCTTCTTGATAGTCTTCCTCTTCTGGGGTTCTCGATTTTGGCTTGCCATTGTTGTTAGCACTGCCCCTTCTCAGCTTTGTCCTCTCACTCAGGGTCTGTCTGCACTGTCTAGGCTCCCGAGGTCTCAGGTCTTGTTCTCAAGGTCGAGCCTCCTGGTCACCCCCGGTCTGCCCCTCTTCCCAAGGCTCCTTCAGCAGTCTCAGGGCGCTGCCTCTACAGCCGCACTCCTTTCTGCACAGGGTCCCCACTCGCAGTCCAAGCCTGTGCCTGAGATCCTTGTCCTCGCCTAGGGCAATGTCTTCACCCACACCAGCTCTCAGGGAAGTCCGTGCGCGTTCTTTAGCCTCTTGGAGTCATAAGTTCTGCTGCTCTCAGGAACAAACCCTGGAGCTGCCAGTGACTTAATGGGTGCCCCAAATCTGCTTTAAATCTTGTGGGCTGGCCTCTGAGCTGTATGTGGTGTGGGGGGTGGGGGAGGGGCTTCTTCCTCTTGCATTTTAGTGAGAGCTGTTTCACCCCTTTATAGCATGGAAATGCCCCGATTCCATGTACCTTCAATGCTGTGCCCTGTTGTGGGGTCCCTTTGTTCTTCTGTATTTGTTTATATGTCCCCTTGAAGAGTCCTGTATGCTTCGGTTAGGAGAGATCGAGCAGTGCTGCTCCGTACTTTGCCACCATCTTAACCAGAAGTGTTTCTTAACTTTTAACTTTCTGTTTAATTCTGCCTCTCTCCTAGTCTTGGATGGGACCTTTGTC
>NW_025381216.1:0-1230 GCF_016433145.1 Gracilinanus agilis | reverse complement strand
CCTGGCAGGCGGGTATAAAAGGCCCCCTGGCCAGGACACCTTCACACTCACACACTCACTCACTCTCACACACTCACTCACTCACACTCACACTCACCCTCTCCCCACCAGCCCATCCCAGACAGGCTGCACCAGGCACTCAGCCCCTGCTCTCCCCCTTCACTGCCCAAAGCCCCACCCAAGAGCTCCCAGCATGGCACACAGCTATTTCTCCGGGCCCTGCGTGCCCTCAGCCTCCGCCGTCTCTGTCTGCTCCAGTGACGTGAGCCGCAGCAGCAACGTCTGCTTGCCCAGCTCGTGCCCGGGGGACTCCTCCTGGCAGCTGGACGACTGCCCAGAGAGCTGCTGTGAGCCCTGCAGCTGCGGCCCCTCCTGCTGCCCGGCCCCGTGCTGCCCGCCCGCCTCCTGCCTCACCCTCGTGTGCCAGCCGGCCTGCTGCGTGCCCGCCTCCTGCCAGCCGTGCCAGGCCATCTGTGCCCCTTCCTGCTGCCAGTCCACTGGCTGTGGGTCTTCCTGCTGCCAAGCCTGTCCCTGTGCCCCGGGGCAGTCCTGCTGCTGTTTGCCCGTGTGCTGCAAGCCCAGCTGCTGTGTAACCTCAGCCTGCCCAGTCCTCTCCTGCTGCCAGCCTGCCTGTGTGCCCCTCACCTGCCAGCCAGTGTGTAGCCCAGCCACCTGCTGTGTGCCTCTCTCCTGCAAACCCACCTGCTGCACCACCTCTTCCTCCTCCTCCTCTTCTTCTTCCTCTTCCTCTTCTTCCTCCAGCTGCTGTGGCCCCTCCTGCTGTCCAACCACCACCTGCTGCCACCTCACTTCCCGCTTTTCCCTCACCTGTCGGCCAGTGTGCAGCCCAGCCACCTGCTGTGTGCCTCTCTCCTGCAAACCCACCTGCTGCACCACCCCCTCTTCTTGTTGCTGCCCCACCTCCTGCGTGTCCCCCATCTGCCAGCCAGTGTGCAAACCAGCTACCTGCTGTGTGTCTCTCTCCTGCAAACCTACCTGCTGCACTTCCTCCTCCTGCTGCCGCCCTGCCTGCCCTGTGCCCTTTACCTGCCTGCCAGTTTGCCGCCCAGCCACCTGCTGTGTGCCTTTCTCCTGCAAACCTGCCTTCTGTGCCACCCCCTGCTGCCACTCCACCTCCTCTGTGTCCCTCATCTGCCGGCCAGCGTGCAGACCAGCCGCCTGCTGTGTGCCTCTCTCCTGTAAACCCACCTGCTGCACCACCTCCTCCTC
>NW_025381215.1:0-1545 GCF_016433145.1 Gracilinanus agilis | reverse complement strand
ATATTAACTTTTGCAATAGAGCAATCTTTTTTTTTAACCCTTGTACTTCGGTTTATTGTCTCATAGGTGGAAGATTGGTAACGGTGGGCAATGGGGGTCAAGTGACTTGCCCAGGGTCACACAGCTGGGAAGTGTCTGAGGCCGGGTTTGAACCCAGGACCTCCCATCTCTAGGCCTGACTCTCACTCCACTGAGCTACCCAGCTGCCCCCTAGAGCAATCTTTTGAAACCAAAACCCGAAATCATGTACCCATATAAATAAGTGATGAGTCATGTGTTTTTCTTCGGCCTTTCTGCTCCCACAGTTCTTTCTCTGGATGTGGATAGCATTCTTTCTCATAAGTCCCTCAGAATTGTCCTGGATCCAATGATACTAGTAGCAAAGGCCATTGTATTTGATCATTCCACATTGTTTCATTCCCTGTGTACCGTGTTCTCCTGGTTTTGCTCATATCAGTTCATGAAGGTTCTTCCAGTTCATATAGAAATCCTCACTTTCATCATTCCTTATAGCACAATAGTATTCCATCACCATCATAGACTACAATGTGTTTAGCCATTCCCCAAATGAGGGACACACCCTCATTTTCCAATTTTTTGCCACCACAAAAAGTGTGGCTATGAATATTTTTGTACAACCCTTTTACATTTTCTCTTTGGGGTACAAGCCTAGTAGTGGCATTGCTGAAACAAAGGACAGGCATAGTTTTCAAGCTCTTTGGGTATAATTCCAAATTGTCTTCCAGAATGATTGGATCAATTCACAACTCTACCAGCAGTGTATTAGTGTCCCACTTTTGCTACATCCCTTCCAAAACTCATTGTTTTCCAGGGCAGCTGGGTAGATCAGTGGTTTGAGAGCCAGGCCTAGAGACGGGAGGTCCTGGGTTCAAATCTGACCTCAGACACTTCCCAGCTGTGTGACCCTGGGCAAGTCACTTGACCCCTATTGCCTACCCTTACCACTCTTCTGCCTTGGAGCCAATACTCAGTATCGACTCCAAGATGGAAGGTGAGGGTTTAAAAAAAAACTTATTGTTTTCCTTTACTGTCATATTGATAAATCTGCTAGGTGTGAGTTGGTACCTGAGAGTTGTTCTGATTTCATAGCTAGGTGTATTGGTGATAATGGATACTGAATATCATTAGCCATTAGAACATGTTATATAATAAGGACGTATAAGAGGACTTCTAAGTTATGTTTGGAAATCAATATATTGGTGAGCTAAATGGATTATTTCAAAAAATTAAAACTAGAATTTTAAATTATTCTTTATAGCACTTTAGAGAGTACTCCAGCATATATGAAAATGTCCCATCTTAGGACATGAAAAGTCATCCTCTCCAGGAACCACTTTAGGGTGCCAGCTGGCAGTGGGTTAGAGGTTAGATTAGAGAATTTCACTGCATTACACAACATCCCACTGTGAATGAAACAATTTGCAGTGGAATGTGAAGTTAGAAATTTTGATCAGGTAACAGGCTTAGAATTGAAACACTATGAAAAAGATGACAATTGACCATGTAGGATCTTGAGCTGGATGA
>NW_025381214.1:0-3402 GCF_016433145.1 Gracilinanus agilis | reverse complement strand
AGGCCTCTCTAGGCCCAGCACAAAGCTCCTCTGACCCATGGCTGCCCCCCATCCTGCTTCTCCAGGCCCCCAGCTCAGCCTACATGGTGCCACCCTGCCCACTGCCCTCAGGCTCCCTCCAGGCTTCCAGTGTGTGGGCATTGCTGGGCAAGGGCTCCTCTGGCAATAAAGTGCATCAGTGACCCTTCCTGGCCTCTCGCTCAGGCTCTTTCCTTGTCCTGGGATCAATCAGGCTGGGGGGGAGGGATTGGGGGACCACGAGTACCACGCAGCACTGCCCAGGAGCCCCCAAGGCCACAGCACAGAGGGCGAACTGACCCCCACCCCAAGCACACGCCCTGAGTCATCCCTCTGACCAGCACTCTGCCGCTTGCATACCCAGCCAGCACTCCCTCACCCTGGAGCCTTGCCCTGCAGCCACCCACATGGGATGGCCAAGAGGCAGCTCCCTCCCAGGAGGGACCTCCATGGGCTCTGAGCCAGGCTGCCCCATGTCCCTGCACTCAGAGCTCTGGGGATGGCCTCCCTGGGCCTCAGCACAACCATCCCTGGGGTCAAGGCACCGCAGCCCTGAATGGGCCTTTGGACATTAGGGGACTTGTGGCCACATACTTCAGGAATATAAGGTGGGCTTTGCCTCTCCTCAGGAGCCTCCCTCCATTGCCTTTGAGAGCATACGCTGCATGATGAGAATGGCCGGGAGACTTTCTCACAGTCTAGATGCTCCCCTTCTCCTCGTGGCCCAGAAAATGCCCATTGAGGCGAAGGTGTATGCCTGGGGGCCAGCCTGGGCACTCACTGAGGAGCTCTGCCTGCTGGGCGTCCCTAGCTCACCCAGCTCTCAAACAGAACTTTGGGACACCCTGACGCCAGGGTCAGTCTCCCGCCAGCCCCTCCTCCCCCCTCCCCCCCCGGAGAAGTCATCCATGACCTCCTGCTTAAATGCCCAATCCCAGCCAAGGCCCACCACTGACAATCCTCCAATGCTCAAACAGGGCACCCATGCCCAACTACAAGAATGGCCATACTGGAGTGTCCGATTCACAGAAGGGCAGTCATGGCCCATGAAAGCCTCCCTAGATGCACCCCTTGCAGGCATTCTCTGCATGCCCACTGTCTAAGCAGACCCTGCCACCCTGTGCACAACCAAAGCCCCGTCAACTCTGTCTGCCCCAACAGGACCACAGAGCCCCAAAGTGTTCTGGGATGGATAAGAGCTGGTGAACTTCCCAGAGCAGGGACACCAGCAGTGCCTAATGGCAAATTCCAAGGGATTCCTCTGTATATAGGAACAGAGAAGGAAGCCAAAGCTGGAAGAGGCACCAACTTCCCTCTGGACAAGTGTCCTCGGATGGGGTCTACAAGCTCCATTAAGCAGGACACCTCTGGAGAAACCCGCGTGGACATTCATATCTGTAACACTTTATAGTCTGCTCCTTCATCTCCCTTGGGCTGGGAAGGGTGGTTTAGGGTGAGAAATCCGCTCATGTAGGGCTCAGCCCACAAGAACTCAATGAAATGCAGGGACTAAGTCCCTAAGGAGGGGACAGAATATTTGACTCTGGCCTTCTCGCCCCTCCTAGCCAAGTCACACTAGAACGTCCCCCCCCCCCAACAGTCTAAATCTTCCCACTCCCGTCCTTAACTCGTGGCTACCTGTGGATAAAGGCATCCTGCCAAGGGACGAAGTCCGGAGGGCTATGTCGTTGGTGCACAATGTTTCACAATGAAGGGGCTTCACAGATTGTTGGCTCCTGTGACACGCAAAGTTGCCACGTCTTGGATGCCCACCCAGAGCCCCCTCGTGCAGCCCAGGAAGAAAGGGACAGGTGAGTCTCAAAGGGGAAAGACTGGGCCAAGTGGCATCATCTCTTTATGGAAAGGGAATTCTGCCACACATCAGGTCCTTTGGGTTTTGGCGCTCCATAGAAAAAGGGAAAAAGAAGGCATTGGCCTTCGGGCCTATCTCTCTTTGGGGTTGCTGGGAGCTCCGCTGCTAGAGTGGCGGCACACGCCTTCTTGCCCTGCTCACTGATCTCCAGGGAAGATGGGAGGAATACAGAGTTCTGAGCATTGACATTCCAGGAAAGTCAGCCACAAATTCACCAAATGCATCCGACATTCCCAAACAGCGGGCGCCAGGCTCCAGGTCACAGCTCTGGTCTATCTTTTTTTTTTTTTTTAACATTTATTAATATTAGCTCTGGTCTATCTTGAAGGATCACCAGCAGCCCCAGAGCCCTCCTTTGGCACTGGCTCCCACTTTTCCTCCAGGGAAGAAGACTCTGTCTTGAGGAAGGGGTCCATATAACAAGGCTGCTGAGAATTCTCTGGGCACGTGGACCAGGAAGGGGGCAGCCGGGGCTTTGGGTCCAGGACATGTTTTCTTAAGGAGGCTGCCACGCTGCCTGGCACCCAAACTGGGAGGAAATTGGATCTTCGAAGGACCTAAAGATGATGATCCCAGAGAGTTCTTACAGAGGACCCAAGCACCATCTCCCCGAACATGTGGAGGGAGAGCAGAGCAGAGCAGAGACGGGGCCAGAGCCAGGAGAAAGATGGAGGCACCTGGGAGATGGAGAAGTTGGCTTACTTCAGGATGGCCTCCCAGAATGGTCAGGGCTGCCCACCACTGGACATGGGCACCATGGGGGACACCTGGCAAGCCCAGAGCCCGTGGAGCCAACATGCACAAGCCATCAGGAAATCCTGCCAGTGCCTGCCAGAGATTGTGTTAGAGCTGCAGGACATGAGCACAAAAGGGAAACAGTTTCTGCCCACAAGGAGCTTGTATCCATAGTATGGAAATAGAGAAGGTCTGCAATGTCATCCCAGAGGGACAGAGGAGGCTGGTATCTGGAGGCATCAAGACAGACTTCTTGGTGGAGGTGACAAAGCTCAGGCCCAGAGGAAGTTAGGGGCCCTTTGAAGGGGAAGTGTGGGGAGAGAGCATACAGGCATGGAGGACTGCCTGGACAAAGGCCCTGCGATGGGAGATGGGATGTATAAGGAAGAGCAAGCAGAGCGGTCTGGCCAAAATAGAAAGCTACAAGGGAAGGAAGATAGAAAGAGGCTTGCAAAGAGGGAAGGGATCAGGCTGGGGAAGTTTTCCACATGCCTTTGGTCCCAGAGGCCACAGAAGCCTCATGAGCAAAGCATTCGGGTCCCGGATTCCAATCTCCTTGGGGCTCCCGACCTGGAAACGGTGTTGCTTATTGAGGGCCAGAAAGGGGCCACAACCTTGGCACTAGTGGCCAGCTGCCCCTCCTGAGGCAATGGGGTTGGAGGACTCCAGCAAACAAGTGGCTGTGCCCTTCTCTAAGCCCAGGGCCACGTGTGTGCACAGACCCACCCTTCAAAGCCTCAGGCCCTGGCAGGGAGGTCCAGAGGTCCAGAGCTGGG
>NW_025381213.1:0-4243 GCF_016433145.1 Gracilinanus agilis | reverse complement strand
CCTTCCTCCCTTCTTTCCTTCCTTCCTTCCTTCCTTCCTTCCTTCCTTCCTTCCTTCCTTCCTTCCTTCCTTCCTTCCTCAAATCCAATCATGGCCCTACCACTGAACATCCAGGAGATCTTGGACAAGTCTCCAGGCCTCAGTTTCCCCATCTGTGGACTAGAACAGCCCTTGTGCTGCCTTTCTAACTCATCGTGTCCCTTCATTTAGCTCACTTGGCAGGCAGACCTCTCCCACCTCCACACCAGTAGCCATTGCAATGGTCCGGGTATGAGGAGCCGAGGATCTGCACCATGGGGTGGCAGAGTCAAAGGAGAGGGGAAGGCCAGGCAGGAGGGGAGGAGGGTCTGCCCCAGGGGATGGTAGTGTCTGAAGAGAGAAGGGGGCCAGGAAGGAGGGGCCGGGGCTTCTCCGTCTGCATCAGCCACTTGGCATTTCCGGCTGCAGGGTGTAAATAATGGCCATAATGAAGAGGAACCAAGCGGGGGGGGGGGGGCTGATGTGCAGAAGACATAGAAAAAGGGCAGCTGTGGACGGAGAGCCAAGCCTGGAGAGAGGAGGGCCTGGGGCTCCTTGCAGCCCCGGAGGAGACCTCCGAAATGGGATGGACACCCAGGGGACCCGAGACTCACTCCCGTGTGCCCTCTTCTTTGTTTTAGGGCTCGCCTGAAAGAAAAATGGACTTCTCCCAGCTCGTGATATCAACGGAGGGCCCGAGGATCTTCCAGCTAAGGATGAACTGGAACAAGGAGGCAGCCTCCGAGCTGGTACAGACCCTGAGAGCCACCTGGCCCCGGGCCGCAGAGACGCTCTACGGCTACCTCGACAAGTGCCACCGGGAGCAGACAGGCCTGGACATCGCCAGGGCCTCTGCCAAGCTGAGAAGGGTCTTAACGAAGAGGGCCGACGAGGCGTATCATGGGGCCCTGAAACGGATAGACGAGGTAGACGAAGGGCTCCGCCGAGCAGTCAGCAGCATCCCCAGGAGGTACCAGCAGTGGGGAGACAGTGCCGAGCACCTCTACCAACAGGCGGACTTCCAGGAGTTCAAGAACAAAAGCCTTGATTGGGTTTTGAGCCTCAGGCAAGAATGTCATGAGAAAATTCAGCTCCTGTTGGACTCGGGCATCAAATTCCTAAAGGTCAGCCAATTCCAGCTCCCAGGGCAGGCGGGAGTCTACACTGGCGATGAGCTGTGCTCCATAGCCCTCCACAAGGCTGGGAAAGCTTTGTCCCAGGCTCTCTTCCGAATTCAGCAAGCCTTGGAAGCCTTGTTTTCCTCTATTGAGGACTTGGATGACAAAAAAGCCCCCGTAAAGCCTGATGTGCTGTACCTGAGAGAGCTAGTCAGGAGTTTCTCGGACGTCCGGGATGGACTGAACAAACTGCAGGCGTCCAACGTGTCCGAGTTTCTGATTTCTTACCAGACATTCGTTGCCCAGAGTTTCCAGGAATTTGAAGAATCCGTCAAAAATCTCAGGAAGAAGGACTTCGCTTCTCTCAAGAGAGAGTTCGCGGGCTACATGCTTCTGTCCGTAGATTTAGCTGCCATCGCCGTCCAAGTGCAGGGCCAAGCTCTGGAGAGTTTGAACGCGTTTGTTCGCATCCAGTTTGAGAGAATCTCTGCCAAACTAAGCCAGCTCCGCGACTATGTCCAGTCTCTTCGGGAAGAATACGTTGACCCGAGTGCCTTTGGCTGGGCTGGGAAATACTATGAAATTGAAGAGAAGTTGATCGCTTTGACCCAAAAAATAGTCAACGCCCTCGTGGACCTCCAGACGGAAGCCTTCCAGCGCTTCCATTCGTTGGTCTTCAGGCCCAGAGAGGAAATGGATTGGCTTCTGCCGAAGGCGGTTCGAGATTTCCTGAGCACCCTCTTCCACGAGGATGGCAAAGAGCAAGAGAAGCTCCTGGAGCTGTCCCTGGCGGCTCAGGAGAGCATCCGGGCGTGGGCCACAGCGGCCAAGAGGAAGGCGGCCGAGTTCCACAAGCAGCTCCTGGTCCAGCTGCAGGGAGCCCCCGAGCAGCTCTCGCAAGCTTTCCGGTGGGCTGTGGAGCAGGCCGCGAGGCTCCTCCGCCTTTCTGTCTTGGGCTGCCAAGCTGTCCTGAAGTACGTGGCCGAGTTTCTGCTCAGCCAGCAGCGGGTGGCAGCCAGCAGCCTGGACGCCTACGTGCAGGTCCACTCGGGGCAGCTGACCATCGACATCCCCTACCTTTTCCACTAGTGCCCAGGACGAAGGGGCGATGCCCTTGGAGAAACCCTTCAAGGGACGCCTAGAATCCAGCTCCAAGAAGAGGGAAGAAGCCCTGCGGACAGTCACCAGGCGGCTGATTGCTGAGCAGAGGAAGAAGCCAATCCAGGTCCGAGTCACTCGTGCGAGCCAAGATGGCAGCACTGGCCCTGGGAGAGCTGGGGAAGAGCTGCCTGCCTGTGCCAAGGGCATAACGGGAAAGCCCGGGGAAATGGGAACGGACACGGGGCCAATGGATAAACCAGGGGTTGGGGTTCTGGGGGGCGATGGCTTTGGAAGGGGGAGGAGCTGAAAATTCTAACCTGGGTGTTCTTGCTGGACTTGGAAAATACAAATAAATGAATTGTTTATTACCTCTTCTTAAGCCGAGCGACTGGTCTCTTAGCTGCTACTCAGAGCTCTCCCCTGGAGGGCAATAGGGAGCAATGGCACATTTTGAGCAAGAGACTGACTTCTTATGCCCTAGAAAGATTAATTTGGTAGCGGCGTACAGGATGATGGGACAGTGATTCCTCGGGGTCCCCACCAGGCTCTCCACAGTGTCAGGGACAACAGCAGTACTGGAGGGACTCCCTCTCCACCCCCTCCCCAACCTCAGCCTCCTACATCCAGGAGCTGCTCTGTTCGGGAGGCCTTGAAGCCTCCTTCCCAAGAATCATGACTTAGAGGTTAGCCCTGGAGAAGACCAGAGGGACCCTCCAGCCTTCATTCTCCTTTTCTCCTACGAGAGAATAAAGCCCCAGCAGGGAAGGCCCTTGCAGGGAGCCAGAGCCCGGACGAGGCCCCAACTTAAGACCTAACTCGGTATGGTCAGTTTAGTGTCTCGGGCACTTGGGAAAGTGTTCTTCAGCCTTCTGGCCTTGTTATCTCCACTGAAGTGAAAGGGTCTTCAGCAATGATCTCCCCCAATGCAGACCTTCCCCGCCCCCGTCCCTGCCCCATCCCAGCGTCTCTCCCGATGCCGCATTCCGCTTGGGCTAGAAATTCTCCAGTGAAAAGCGGCGTCTGCTGCCCTCAGGGTGGCCCCTTTCTCTTCTGGATAGTGCTCGTTGTCAGGAAGCCCTTCCGTCCTGCGCCCTGAGATCAAATCTTCCATAAATATCCTGGAGAAAGATTTGCTCAAGAAAGCCGCCATTTCTCATCCGTTACCAGGAGTTTTGCTAACAAGGTTGCTTTGACCAGGAGTTCCTCAGGCAGCCCCGGGCTTTCTGCCTTTCCTTAGATAGTCTCAAGAACTTTCAGGGCGGGGAGGCAATGGCTGGTGCAGGTAGTTTACAGGCACCAAACCGAAGAATGGTTCTGTCAGGCAGGCTTTGGCTAGGTGTGGGGGAGCAACTGGCCCCACCCAAGGAGCAAAACAGCCTCGACTTCCCCATGACTTTCCCTCTCCCCTTCCCTCCCTCCTCATCTGCCAGCAAGTTTCCGTCTCCACAGTCCTGGCCATGAGCAAAGCCACTGTTGTCACAGGTGGTTTCTTGGCATCATAAGACAGCAAGCTGTTAAGCGCTGAAGAGACAGAGTGGGCACTCCGGGTGCCCAGCCACCATGAGGCCGGCCCCCTTCAGCACTGCCCTCGCTGCCCCCATCGGGGCTGCTCCTGCAGGCACAGCTGACCCTCGAGGTGGATGAGTGGGTTTGCTCTCCATCTCTTCCTCCAGGACTGAATCTCTTCTGGTGTCTCCTGACGTGGTAAGGGGGCTTGCCCGTTCCGCTGGCAAAGGCCAGCTTTGCTTGTTGACCTTTGGGCTTGATGGCACGAGCAGATTGATTGTTCTCCACCAAGAGAAGCAGCCACGGCTCCCAGGCCTCTTAGAGCCTCCATTTGCCACTAGCACTCAAATTCCTTGGCTCTCCCCCTCTTAGTCTTCACGGCAGTGACTCTTCCACAGCCAAGCAGACTCTTCAGTCTTTAAAATGTGGTAGCACTGCTGAATTGGATCGAGGTGCTCAGGGGAGGGTCCTCCCCAAACAGGCTCAAGTAGAGAATAGGG